>NC_052475.1:25666579-25921260 GCF_009730915.1 Dioscorea cayenensis subsp. rotundata
GGAGGGCAAGGGGATAAAGAATAAAGAGAAAAAAATATATACTTTATAAGGAAAAACTGTAAGGTATAGAATATAATGGTAAAAGAGGTATGCAAATGGAGGCTAATGTGTGGCAATGGCAATAAGCCAAAAGAAAGAAGAAAGAAAGATGACGAAAATTTTAAGTGGAATTTGTAGGCTCAAAAGAGAGCCTCTCTTCAAGCAATGCATTAAAAAAGCTGCAATGAGAATAAGTGATCTTATTTGCAACACATCCCTACCAATCTATTTATAGACCAAGCCTTGATTAACAGTTGTCAAATAACAGATAATGATCAGTAACACAGTACTGGCAGGGCACTGAAAAAAGAGTTTTGGTATGATGGAATTAATGCCAAAATACGACCAATTCAAACATCATGACTTGATAAAGAAATAGTTCACATAAACTGATAAGAATGTATAGAATGTACCACATTTTCTTCTGTTGCAGCCCAGCCAACATAGCATAATGCCACCATGCATTAGAATGTTTAAACTAAGTACAACAGGTCTCAAGTACATGATGCTTCCACAGAAGTGTCTTGTATCTAGAAAATGTTTCATGGTTTCCTTGGCATCGTAGTATTGTTCTGATGGAAATGAAGAAGGTCGCATAGGATCAGTAATTTTACTAAGACCCCAATAACCACATTACGTGTAAGAGTGCTAATTCAAATTGATACCTCAGAAACTGTTAGAGATACATCACTAAGAACAAGTAAAGCCCTCTCGAAAGGAATATCAGCATTATGTCTTTCTTGTTTTCCCAATCGATGATAGATGAGAACTCCATTTATTGGGGATACCAAGTACCTTCGATTCATTGCCCATATGGAATCCCTTCCACTTCTAAGTTCATCGATTCCATCTTGAAATATCTGCAGCCATGCCTTCTAAAGTTAAATCAGTCTGGTATAATAATGTCCAACTAGAATTTAGATAATAAGCTATTTTCATTCAATGTAAGCAATTAAAACAGACCTCTGCCCACTCGGTAGGATTCAAGTCTTCCCATTTCTTGTTTGGTTTCCATGGGGTGCTATCAGAATCATGATAAGCAGCTAGTCGCTGAAGTTGAACAGACTGGAAAAAAAAGGAATAAACAAATTTATTCAACTATGTTTCAACTCATGGAGAAGCAGACTAGAGGAATGAAGAAAAAAATTTGAAAGTTAGTAACCAAATTCCGTATTTAAATTGGAGCCATACACCATAGTCTGGAACTCCATCCATTTTGATTAACATAAGCCCGTCAGAGTTCCATTAATGATCTTTCTGAAATTGACTCAGAAATCCCTTGGATTAAAATGAAAAAATAGGAGTATATAGCCTACTGTGTTTCTGGATGCAAAACGGAATGCTACAGTATAAGGCCTTATAGAACTCAAAAAAATTCAAACCCACAATTCCATGGTCCAGGTGCCTTCCAAGTAAAGAAAAACTAACAGAGGGATATGCAGCTTCTTTTACAAACATAAAAATGCCTATTTTACAATAAAGTCCAACTAAGATAGTGCTCACTCAAGTTTCCAAATTGGCTTGTTTGAAACCAACTTTTCATCATCTCTCAAAGCACCAGTGAATAAGTTCAGCTAAATTAGGAGATTGGAGAGTCAATTTAATCACATAATTCTTGTGAAAAATGACAATAAAATGGTCCCCTATAAACTGACCGGTAGATCCTGAGTAGTGAAATAGTGATTTCAAAGTGTCATTGCACAGAGATCCTACAAACATGTAGATTCTTTACCATATCAATTGAAAAAGTACTGAATTCAAGCCACATAAAATTTACATGCATAAGTAACAAAATGGGAGTAAGCAGCCTGGCATGATTGTGATCAACTCATATCATATCTCAATGACATCCATCAGTGAGATTTTCATGCTGGCATTAAAAGCAATCTAGTTCACGATGCAGGCAGGTGTTGCTCCTAATTTGACAGGCTATTGCGAAGAAATTTGCCAGGGTGCAACAGGTTCTGAAGTATTTTCTTCTTCATATGGCGCGTTTGCAACTCTGGGTAAACCTCCTAATCTGGGTTAGACTAATACAATTGTCATGCTACATGTTATTTCAAGGAAAATGTGTATGTTTACAAAAACTCAATCTCCATTTTATCTATGTAAACCCCAAGAAAAGTGTGAATAATTTTAAGATAAGTAATAACCTTTCGTAGCTTGTCCAAAGCTCCACTAGCATCAAAGGTTTCATTACCCAACTCATCTGTTGTGACAGCTGCAAGCTTTGACAGTGTCACACCACAACAAAATGGGTGTCCTGGATTGCTGTAGAATCAAATTTATGTAAGAAATCATGCTAAAGAGACAACACACACACAAAATAAAAAATAAAAAGTTTGTGTGTGTGTGTGTGTGTGTGTGTGTGTGTGTGTATCAATAACTCCAAGAAACCCTCAACCTGATTGAATCTTCATATCTGATATGAACATTGCTAATGGAGACTTTAAGATTGCCAATTATAGTGGCAATAAGAGAGCCCAACCATGAATTTCCAACTGGTGGCTGCAGGCAACACACAATGCAATCAAATATTCACAGAATGAAAACATAATCAAGTCTACAGTTGACAGATACTCCTAGATATTTTAATCATTTTTTCAGAAAAGAATGAGTGTAAGAATCATTCAAGATACATAGAAATCATTATCTAAAAGGACATCCAAAATTTTACATTAATATACTATTGGTTTATGGATGAAGCCGTGATGAATGAAGGCTAAGCTTATGCTGTTACTCAAGCAAAAGTGGGCAAAACTACTTTCGTTACTTGGCAAAGCGTAACAAACTTTCTGCAATCGATAAGACTAGATATTGATGTGAGTGCCTAAAGTATCTCATGAATATTACTGCAATATTAAAAAAAATGAACTAGAAGATACAAAAATTTGTATGCAAGGCAAACTCAAATAACAAGATAATTATAAAGAGAACTTGCAAATGACAAAGATCATACAGCTCCTGCTTTTGTCCTTCTTGCCTCAATGATTGCCAATTCTGCCTCCTGCATTCACATACAATAGAACAGACTGTAATACAAGCATATGAAACAGAATGCCAAAAATGATTCTAATTAAATTTTGTAGCTATGTGAGAAGAATTTATTCATAGCGTACATAGCCAGAACATGTGAGAAGAAAAATGTCCAAACCAGAAAAATATATACATGTCATCATACAATCATCCAGAAAAATATTTCTTGGCTCAACCAAACCTTGGAACAATCAGAATATGGATTTATATGGTTATCGCCTATAAGATTTATGGTCCTTATATATACCCTTGTAAAACTAAGATATTACACGATACCCTCATAGTTCTCCTTTCATATATGCCCCTACAAAGTTGAGATACACATGTATAAACCCTTTCATGGTTAAGCATGGGTTAATGATCTAAATCATTTAACCGGCTTATGAAAAAGACCTTAACACCTCTCACTAAGAAACTAATTCTTAAGCTTAAATTTCCACTCTCAAATATCATAATGATGGAGTCTAAGTGTAACAATTATATGGGAAAATATGTTTCTAAAATATACATTTATTTATAAATGGTAAAATTTTAGAATACAAAATAAAAATGTAAAAAACTATATATATATATACATATATATTAAATGTTGAGAAGTGTAGACAAAAAAGACATTAATAGTTTCCTCCATTTCACTTCGAACTAACATAGTTAAGTATATATATAAATATTCTCCATCTATTGTTAAATAATAATGGGTTGTTAAATTGACTCAGGGGTATATATAAAAGAATCTCAGCCTCTCCAAGAGAATATAAGAAAGTAGACATGAAATTCACGGTTATAGATGGGGTGTATATGATAAACCCTAAAATTTATAAACAAAATAAATAGTATAATATATGCCTAGTTAATACTTAACAAATAGAACGCCATAAACCATTCCACCTCACAGTTGAAAGTTCAAGAACTTGAGTGACTTTTGGGAGGGACAATAGAGGAAAGAAAAAATGGCAAATGATGAAATGTAAAAAAAAAAAAAATTATCAATACAATTTGGTCAATTATTTGACCCATTTTTTTTCCTTCATTCAACCAAACATAATAAAACAATGTTCCTCCTTAGTTTTCCTCCATTTTCATTTGAACCAACATACCTATAACATCCATAGATAATTCATAATTTAAAATAATACAGTCAACATTTTCAGAAAGGCTTCATTTCTGCATATCTCTGAAAAGACTCAGACTTTGACTTTTCCTTTTCCCCAATCCCTCCTAAGGCACTAAATAGATCGGTCCAATAACAACTCCAATATATTTGATGCCTAGATTTGCTATAGTTTATCTATTCTTGTTGGAAACCCAAGGACCAAAGGCAATAGGTGGATGTGAATTGCATGAACAAGTTACGGGACTAAACTCTAAATGAAGCAAATGAAAAATCAAAGAAACCACTTTATCCACTTTAGGTGTCACTAATAGTCAGATAACAATAAAAACGCAAGACAAATTTCAAAGTAAAGATTTAGATTGTAGAATGCACCTTATTACAACCATGGTCTTGCTTTTAGTTTATGTCAAACATAAACTAAATCATTCAGTTGTTTTTGGTTGTTTTATTCCAGATTTTTCAATCTTATTCTTAATAAAAATTTAAAATGTCAAATATAAAATAATTATCTAATCAATAGTCATGTTGATAATCACCCATAGTACTTTATAATTTAACAGAATAGAATGATACTATTATGAAAATCTATGCATAATTATCATTGTCCTATTGTGCAACTATTCTAACTAATTATGCCTTACATCAAACTTTAATTCATGTAAATATAAGTTAACACGCTCGATGTCATCATAATTTATCCAACCATATTCATTCAGAAGCAATCAAACTCTTGGTAGTGTATTGTTGTATATAAAAACTGCATAATCATCATCATGCATTTAGTTGTTGAACCTTTATTAAGCATGCATTTTCTTAGTATTTGTAATGAATACTTCTTCCTTTTTGTACAAACTACTTCTTTTAGTTATTTTACATGTAGGAGGCTGGAGCTAACCCAAACCTTTGATAAACTGAGGGTGTTTCAAAGACAAGGAGGAAAATGACCAGACTTAACAAGTGGGCCAGATTTTCCAAGATACGCAACCCTTCAAGTAAACTAGCACACATGTAATCTGTAATGATAGCTGGAACCTAGCTCCTAACACTTGGTATAAAAGGCATCAAGAAATGGGTTTTCAAGAGAGGAAGGCAGGCAGAGAAAGGATGGCGGCTGGACAAGAAAAAGGGATTCCGAAGGTTTTGAAAGGAAGAAAAGAGAGAAGAAAAGGGCTGGGGACCTGAAGATCAAGCTTTTGTGGGCAACATAGGGGGTTTTCCAAGTCTTGTTGTGTTGTGTGCTTGCATAGCTTTTACTTTCCATGTTTTCTTTTGTAATTAAGACATGGAAGTGCAGAACTTCTCTCTAGGTTTGGGATTAGCCCAAAGTAGTGATGATTGATGTAGTTGTTTTTTTTGTAAGGATCTTTAATAATTAATAGAAAATTATTTTGAGTTGGTTTTTTATTTGTGTTTGCATAGCATGGAGTGTAAAAGCACTTGCTTGCTTTATCATATGGATCAAGATCAACTGAAAGGTTATTTTAGGTCTTGGAAATTCTTAAGTCAACCCTGAAATTACTGAAGAGTATTTCTTGAGGGTTTATTGTTTAATCATTGAGCTTAATAGGGTTTTGAAAGAGTTCATCTACCACGAAAGTAGGGATTGGCTCAATCAAAATCAACTTGTTATCTCTTGAAAGAGAGTGACAAGTAATTAAGAATTATTACCCTTTAATTGATTTACCCAAGAGATCCAAACACATCTTTCATTACTCTTTGTGGTGAGTTCCCAAGCCTAGGTTCACTTAAATATGATTTACAATCCACACCCTTGCATCTCTACATTTCCCATTTGTGCAATTTCTCCTTCTTTGTTGTTTTTATTCTCCTATCCCTACATCTTTTAATTGCCTAGATAGCCTGCTGTTGCAATAGATTAGTAATCACACTTGGTCTTCATGGAAACGATATCTTAATTACTACTTGGCAAAACCGTACTCTTGCGGTTGCGCAACATGTATACCCATAGATATATTAGCCATTTGCAACATCTATATTTCATATATCTTCTAATTATACAATTAGACTATTAATTCTTGCAGATTTCTCATAAGCTAACTTCCTTTTAGGCATCATCCTAGATTTAATTATATTTACCGCCCACTAATCAAGATTAATTAGATAATAATTTAAATTAAATTTTAATTATTTGCCCAAATCCTAGCTTTTATCAGCTTATAGATTTAATCAGGTCCAATCATGCTAATTTAAGTTAATTTTATAAAAGAACTACAAAAAAATTTGAAAACTTTAAAACATTGTTTAGACAATTACACATGACTCATTACAATACCAACAAGTTTTCTTTTCCTTTTTTTATTTATCAATACTTCAGAAAAATCAGTCAAATTTTAAATAAGTAAAGCTGATTTTGAAAAATTCCGTGAATTAAACCAATTTGGCAAAAACTGAATCACATTGGCAGAAAGGAGATGGGTTTCCACAAAGAATTAAAAGTATGATTATGACTACGAAATGAACTGTGATGGTAATAGTGAGGGAGGAAGCAAATCCACAAAACTTTGAAAATAACCAAGCAACAGATTATAATTAGTACCTCAATCTGCTGGAGTTTTGCTTCAAAAAGTCTCTCTCTATCTTCATCCTGCAAAATTATCCAGTAGAATTACTTGAAGAAAATGGGTTCTGAAAAAGAAATTTGAAATATTTATTTTAAATTTCTGACCTTGAGGGATTGTCCATCAGGAGCAGGATGTGCAAGAAGAAACACACGGTCAATAAGAACAACAACAGGTTCTTTCCCAAGACTTTTCCATGGTACCTATAACATCCAAAAACATGTGACCAAAGCACCAACCACAGATTTTTTGGCTTAACCACTTGGAAAAGATCTCACAAATTTGGAAAACCACTTTCACATTTAGAATCATGAAAGTGGGATTTAATCATTGGATTCAAGTTGTCAGAACACTTGCATAAATCAAAAGACCAATTCCACAGGGATCAGAAGTCTTAAAATTCAATAAATTGTCATAGATAGCATACACATATTGAACATCACAGAAAATATTATCGAGCATGCAATTATAAGATGCTTAAGTAGATAGTAAGGGAAACAAGTTTTACAGGTTCTAAACTTCGCATAATAATTAATGTCTTGATAAAGGACAATATGAACATCCCAATAGCTGGAACAGGTTTTACCATGGCACATCCAGAAAATCAATAAACTAACAACTGTACAAGACCAATATTGACATCCAACAGGGCATTATTTCGTAACATATGTGTGTGTGTGTGCAAGCATGGAAAAAAAAAAGATAAATATTTTACAAGAAATGACAACTAATAAGACTACCTTTAAAGTTATCGTACCAACAAAACCAGCTTTGACAGTGACTGGAAGCTTTAAATTATTTAGAGCCTCAGCTTTCAATTTCAAGTCCTTCAGTACAACATCACCTGTAATAGAAAAAAACACAACACGAAATTTCCTTTGTCATACCAAAGTATGAGTGTGACCAACTACTCGATCATAAACTTTTAACACATGCCTCCAACATAACTGGATAAGAAAAATGCACCAAGGTGCTTAAATCTTTAACAAAAAGAGACTGAAAGAAATTAATACTGATATAATTAAAGAAGAAGAATAATGTTTCTTGTTTAAACAACAAAAGACGAGAGGTAGCAGTTGCCATAGTCATTGCCACACAAACCTTTCCAAACACTGATTCTAAGAGCTTCATTAGAAAGTCCCTCAACATACTCTCCCAGATATTTCCGAAGCAAAAACAAAACCTGATTTAAGGCACCAATTTTATATCAAAATGGGGCAATATAAAAAAAATAAAAAATAAAAATGCAATGAAGCAAGTTAACAAAATTTATTTTCTGTGAAAGAAATAAAGAAAATGCAACTGACAGAAGTGTCATGATCATGAAGTTGATACAAGAAAACAGAATTTCCAATCATCTAAACAAATGATTAACTATTGTAAAAAAACATATTAAAAAGGAGCCAATTTAGTCAACATCAAAAATAATAAAAAAAATGGTTTTGTTGAGATATTTCCTATAGGCCATCTACAGAAGGCACCCTTTCAATCAATAGAAGAAATTACATATTTGCTGACCATTAAGGGTGAGAATGTTTCCCACAAGAAAATAATATGAAATTAGCAGCTTTGTGAATATGTTCGGCAATAAATAGGTATGCCCCCAAAAAAGAAATAAAAAAAATCAGAATAAAGATCAAATAAACACACACAGCAAAAGCGAACTTTGTTCTAAGACTAGTAAAAATATAAAATGTTCTGCAACCATTTTGAGAAATCAAAGTTGAGGATGGCACAGATAACAAAGTAATCTTGTGTACCAACATAAAAAGATTTGTGAAGCAAATAATCACCTATTTTCTATCATAAATCCAACTAACTGGAAAATTTGCTATGTTCGCAACAAATGAAAGAAAAACTAAAGTTGTTAATCATGCTTTCCAAGAACACTTTTTGCCAGTTAGATATTAACATTTAAGTGTCAGCAATGATGAGTAGGCTTGCACTTAACATTAGAACTTTAGAACTACTGGAACAACTGTTGGGACATGGAACATGCAGTTGAATTGCTTATTAAGTTGGCCAACTAATCACTACTAAAGTGGACAGGAAAAGGCCAATTTTTCCCAAAATTCTAAAAGGCACTTGGTCGATCAACGGCAACCATGGATCCAAAGGTAGTTCTCATATGGCAGATAAAATAAACAACACCAACTGCCAAACACATTATATATGAATCTACATATGCACACATGAATTATACATAAATTGGCTCCTATATTAATTAATCCATACCTTAACTAATACACAGTTAAATCCAAAACTATTTAAAATAAAAAGAGTATATCCTAAAATGAAAGGCTTGTGCTTAATCCAAACACATTTTATATCAAAAATCAACTTCAACTAGGGAGAGAGAGAGAGAGCCCAGTCTACTAGCTTCTAGTAGTATTGGATTATATATTATATACTAGTCATCATGACAACATGCGTGAGTGCTATCACACTAGTATTCATTTTAATACCTTTTCAATTAAGAGAAAATATAGCATTGTAAAACAGTGTACAAATTTCTATTCAGACCATAGGCAGAGGGGCCTCCAAAAACGCAGCTATAATAGGTTTGATCCATCTTGGCAACCATTTTAGGCATGGTACAATGAAAAACCACTGCTATTTATGGCAATGTTTTGGTCCAAAAGGCCATAGTGGATCCTACAGAAACATGCACATAAAACAACCTTTTGGGAAAATGGTTCCACAATTGTATTTGATACATGGCAACACCACAAATTTAAAAAAAAAAAAAACTGCACCAATTTCAATTATTCAAAAAGCAGAACAACAAAATTCTTTATATATAAGTAATATAACATGATTGAGTTGGTGTCCAACTTTCAAACACAGGAGCAGGTGCCCCAAAGATTAACCTAATAAAAGAATAACACGTAACCAAAAGAAAATAGCTCTAGATGGGCCCCTGATTGAAGCGAAAAACCTATAAGAAAGATAAAACTTAAAATACATGAAACTAGCCAATGGGAATGTATTTACAGACAGAATTATATAGCACAGAACTTTTGCATAAGTCAGAAAATACTCAACACGAGGAAAATAACCATATGACAACCAAAAAGTCTAATGAGAACTCAACTAGCACCAAATCATTACCACATAATTGACAATCTTGTCTGGGATCACAATCCCTAGAAACATTAATCATTGAAGTATTTAATACATTACAGTTATATCTAACTCCCATAATGACAAGGTGGAACAAGATAGACACTTAAGCTAGGCTGTGGAACTGCAGCAACTACTAGTTAGGACATCTTTGACAAGAGAATAGAGTCAAGAGTATCTTGAGATGTTGGAGTACAATTGTTTATTTTTGTCCTCTCGAAATAATTGGCAAAGCATGAAAAGCATAGAAAAGATCCTGTTCTCCACTTATTCTATATTTCCACCTTTTTACAATCCTTAATCATACAATCTACACTACACCATCTTTTGGCCAAACATAGCATTGAAGATAGCCTACAAAAATATCTCAAAGATCATCTCATAATCCCAACAGAAGAACTAAAATCACTTATCTAAATACAAATCACAATTTAAATTCGGTCAAGAAAAGCGCATTTACGAATTCAAGAACTTAAGCAAGAATCATCAGTCAAGATTTCTCTAATAAAAAAACCACTACACGTCATTGATTCATCTCAAATCATTTCTTGATTAAAAAAAAAAAACCGAAAACAAGATAAGGGCAAGGATCATTACGTGCGCCTCGAACATGGCGGTAGATCGGATCGATCAGACCGATCCGTCAATCTCCAAAGGACAACTCATCGAGCTCGACGCCGATCAAGGCCATGGAACGATTCTTGATTTCAGGGTTTTTAAGAACGTGGCTCGCGGGCCAGATCAGAGAAGGGTTTGGTATTGGAGAGGACGAGAGGAAGGGCGGCGAAGACTAAGAGAGAAGGAGACAAGGTGATCAATGCGAGAACGAGGAGGAGAGAAGTTGAAGACAAGAATAAGCGGATGAAGAGGCCCTCATCTCTTTTCGTTTGTTTTTGGAGAAGAACGAGAGAGAGAGAGAGTTGCTGGACGCGGCATAAACCAAACCGACTTTGGAAGAGAAGGGACGGTGGGACCTCTTGTATCCCTCGCACTTGCGAGCATAAAAATGATCTTTTTGAATTGGTTCGGTGGGACCTCTTGCATCCCTCGCACGTGCGAGCATAAAATGATCTTTTGGAATGGGTTCGTTGCTGTACTGGAAGCATTGGCACAGCCAAAACTATACTCCATATATATGCATATGATTTTTTCTATTTGAATTAATGTGATTTTGGCTCTTGTTTGTGAGTGAGAGTTTACTCTGGACTGAAATTATTTTTTATAGATTTAACTTAATTTAGAACAAAAAAAAAAAAATAGTTCTAAGTGATAAGATGGGTGAAATTTTATGTTTAGTAATTATCTAGTGAACAGTGTTAATTTTTTTTATTTTTAATGATGAATAAAATAATAAAAGTTTAATATATCATGTTTAATTTGATATATAGTCATTTTTATTATGATTGATGTATAATATAATATTTGATGGGACGCTTATAAAGACATACAAAGAAAATACTAAAAAAAAATTTTATTTTGTTGGGATATTGTTTTCTTTCATATTAACTGTCATATTTAAATTTTACATAAATATTAAAATTATAATAATTAAAGCTTATAAAATCTAAAAAGTATATATAATAAAATATTTTTATTTTTGTTGAAGTTATTTACACTCATTGATAAGCGCACCACTCTTTAAAATAAGAAAAATAGTACAATTAGAAACAAAATAATTAGTGTTATATAACACTTTTAAATGTGATAAAAAATTTAAAATAAATTCAAATGTCATAATAAATATGAAATGAAAAAAAATAAACATATAATTTGAAAGGCAAGCTTCATGGGAGTGGAAGTGCAAGTGATGAGTGGCCTTATGCTTTGTTCAATTCACTTTTTAAAAAAAATACTGTATTTATATATTTGAGAAGTACAATTTTAACACTACGTGTATTTTTTAAATACAGTAATTACAGTTACATTGTAATTTAAAATCCACAACATTTTTAATTACAGCTAACCAAACACTACTTTAATGGTTTAAAAAAAAAAAACAAAATTGTTTTAAAATAAATGTACATGAAAAAGAAATATCGTTTTTATTGAAAGAAAATAAAGAAAAAATCCAATCAGATTTCAACGTCAATTTTTTTTTAAAAAAATATTTTTGTTACGATTAAGAATGTTTACAGGCAAAACTCATGATGTTCACTGGGCTGTGGGCCGGGCAAGGACTTGATGCTACACAACGGGCCTACGGCACAATACAGACATGACATGGACTCATGGACTCTTTGCCATGTTAGGCCGGTGGAGTGCCGGCCATGTTGACCTTTTGTGTGTGCAGATGGGCCCAATATGAAAAACCAGCCCTTTTACCGACAGTACCCAGCCCATGACAGACTCCATCTGACATCACTTGGTACATATCTGAAACAGTGGCAAAGCAATTGCCAATTAGAGAGACCACAGATTATGAACGCAAGGGTAGAAATGCCTTTTCATTGATATTCTTCTGCTTTAGCTAAGGTAGGTCATATTTTTTATTTTAATCATGAGAGTTAAATCTCATGCTGATATGTTTTAAAAGAAAATAATGGAAAATAAATATATTATATTAAAATAATTTAAATTTGATAATGTTATTAACTGAGCATGTCACACATCCAGCTATTCTTCGTGATAATTAATAATACTATCACTTGCTTATTGCAATGATGGTTATAATGATTTTTTTTTTTTTGTATTTAACGTTTCTTGATTTAGCTATAAGATTTATTTATTTTTATAAAATTTTAATCTATACCAAAACAATATCTTCGCATATAGGTTTTTTTTCAAATCCTCTCATTTTTTTTTAGATAATTAGTTTAATGTTAGTTTAAGAGTTATTATATACCTATTTATTTACAAATGTCCCAAATAGCCTCCCACTGTTTTAAAATGTATAAAATTGTACAATAACGTACTTAACTATTTAATTATTTTAATATATTATAGTTTATAATATATAGTTATTGTTTTACATTACACAAACTAAGGTCATATTATTGAATATATACAAATATTTCTTCTTTTATTAAATTACATTTGGTAAAATTTATAGCCTATTTGATCATATCTCTCTTTTAATTATCTCTTTCATTATTCAAATTACATGTTAAAATTAATATTATAAAAAAAATCTACTTAATTATTTTATAAATATATACAAACCAATATAAAGATGATGAATCAATGATTAAATCAATAACAATTAACGCTGTGAAACATAGGGGCTCAATATATACCCATCTACACGAGGTATATCGACACTGACTTATTTATTTAAAGTATTTGTAATTTTACAAAAAAATAAATAAAAAAATCGGATCTCAACTCGCACACAAGAGCACAAGTGGGTAATGGGTTGAAATACTTTTTTATACATACGTGTGACGTGGCTTATTCATATTTGTCAAACCAAAAATATAACACCGGCATTGAGCTGAGTTAGATTCCATTGTTTTTATTTGTGAGCATTGTGCCTGATCCTCACTTTCGAGTCAAACACTTCAAGATTATAATGACGAAATGGTCCCAAAACATGCATTTTTATTATTAGTGGGCATAGTTTCTGACTGTCTGGTCCTCACTTTTAACTCGCACACTAGTTTTCGATTATAATGATGAAATGGTCCCAAAACTTGCATGTTCCGCCAAGAAAACATTTAAATGAAGTAAACCATAATACAAGCTTAAATTAGCGATATTCACTCAAACATGGTGTTCATTTTCACACTAAACATTCATTATACTTTGATTTCAATTAATTAAAAGAATCATTTTAACCAAGTAAATCAAAAGAGTAAGAGAAAAACTTGATTTTGATTCGGAAAATCAAGACCGTTTACAAGGCTGAGTGTTAGTAAAATAATTTGCCATCTTTTGAATTAAAAAAAAAAAAAATGTTGCTCTTCAATCTTCACAATAGTTTCCAGGAGCTGTTTTCCCACCTTTGGACTAGCTTAATAGTTAAGGTATTTTATTCTTATATAGGGCCATGCGCTTGAATCCACCCCAATATATTATGAGCAAGGGTCCTCCATGCACGGGTGGCAGAGGATCTTTAAGTGCGAGATGTCAAAAAAGTGTTCCTAGTGTTAGATCGAGCGGGTTTGCAACCCAATTCTCAAATTGCCAAGTGTAAGAAAATGGTAGGATAATTAATTTCAAATGTGTATATATCTTTGACTGTTGTGCTTGTCACATTTGAAAAAAAAATATTTAAGAGCTCAGTAACATTGTACTAAAGTCAATTCATAGGCAAATGCACAATTTTTTTAATTAAATCAAATTTTTTTTTTGTAAATAAGGGATAAGCATCTCCCATTTAAAGAAAATTAAGAATGTGTGTACAGACGTTAATCACAATCGCAAGCTCAACATCACTCTATGCCCTTACTTTATGTGAGCTTTGGGGGCTCAATTAAATGAATTTATTTAAATGTTTCTTAATTATAAAAATCATCAAATATTAATTATATATATATATATATATATTTAAAATTGTGCGTTTACTAGACTTGAAGGCTAAGCATAATACAGATAAAAATCAACCAGCATGAATGGGCTGTGATTTCAAACTCCACAATGGCACGCATTTCGCACTTTCTGTTTTCCCAAGTCATATGCTTTCCTTGTTTCCATCAAGTATCAAACACCACGTCATTATCATGTTGTGCATATAAATAAAATATTTCCTGTTGAGATTCCAAATGAACGGATTAGTAAAAATGTCTGGCTTTGTCTCTTCACTTCTTTGGCTGCTACTCAGCACTGCCGTAGTTCCACTCTTCTCGGCTCCTGAGAGTGCTCTGATTACAGAGCTCTCTGGATTCAGCGGGACTTTCCCTTCCAAACACTACGGAGGGTTTGTTGGTTTTTTGTTGTTGTTGTTCTTCTTCTTTTTTGGGATTGTCGTTAATTCTTGATTTTTATGAGTTGATTTGGTCATGGCGTTGTTTGCTTCAAGGTATGTGACTATTGATGAGAACCATGGGAGGAATTTGTACTATTACTTTGTGGTTTCCGAACGCAACCCGGCCAAGGATCCCGTTGTCCTATGGCTTAATGGAGGCCCTGGTTGTTCCAGCTTTGATGGATTCATATACGAGCATGGTATATTCATTTCAGTATATGGATGATGCATTATGATTACAAGATTGTTTCTTTCTTTCTTTCTTTCTTTCTTTTTTCTTGTTTGAATGGATTATGGTCTCTTGACGATTTTTCCACTTGTCTCTTGATGGATATCTGTTCATTTAGTTACACTTTGTTTTAGAATCATGTTAGGAAAAGTCTTTTCAGGGAGTAGGTAATGCATTTTGATTGCAAGATTTTTCATTTAATGTCTTTCTTGCTTGAATGAAAATGGAATCAGGAAGACACTTTGGCATGTATCTGTTGATGTAAACCTGCTCATTGAATTATTTTACACCGAGTCATTTGGTAAAATTTCTATTTTCTACTGGCATGTCAGGACCTTTTAATTTTGAAAAGGGCAACTCAGGAAGCTTACCGAAGTTGCATCTCAATTCTTATAGCTGGTCTAAGGTACTTACTGCTTTGAGTTTCTATAGGTATATATGTCTTGGTATGTGATAGATATTCTTTTCTCTTGCTGATGAAGTGGTGCTGTTCTATAACTTAGGTTTCTAGCGTCATTTATTTGGACTCTCCTGCTGGTGTTGGATTGTCATACTCGCTTAACAAATCAGATTATACCACTGGGGATCTAAAGACTGCTGCCGACACACATTTGTTTCTACTGAAGGTATTTTAATCTTGGAACTCCAAAAAGGAACCATGGAAGGCAAAACTAGCATTCTTAGATCTAGAATTGGTGAAACATTTTTGGTGTTGTGTTTTTATGAATTTGTGCTGTCATACAAGTCACTTATTCTCCATTTTCCCTTCATAAATTGTTGTTTGATCAGTGGTTTGAACAATATCCGGAGTTTCTTGAGAATCCATTTTTCATATCCGGTGAATCATATGCTGGGGTTTATGTTCCAACCCTTGCTGCAGAGGTTGCCAAAGGTAGCTTGTTTTAAACACATGCATTTTTTGTGAGACTGTCAATATTGTACTCCTGAATGCTCAATGCTTACCTGCCACTTATGTTACCAGGAATTGAAGATGGTCAAAAGCCTATCATCAACTTCAAGGTTAGAACCTCTCTACTAAACTAAGCTTTTCATCTGTCATTCTTGCATATTATTCTGTCTTATAGTTTTCTTATCACACAATGATAGTGCTCAACTTACATGCGGAGGTTTTTTTGGTTATAATTTTCTTAGTTTATGCCAAATTCAGGGCTACATGGTGGGAAATGGAGTGACTGACACACAATTTGATGGTGATGCACTTGTACCATTCGCACATGGAATGGGTCTCATATCAAATGATATTTATGAGGTTTGACACTTCTCTGGTTGTAAGTTGCAAATTTTCTTATGCCAAAAACAAGAGAAATGTAGAGTCGCCTTGCCAAGCTACCCTGTGGTTTCTATTTGTGAATACTGAGTCTTTTGGTAATTTTTGACTAACATGTATCAACATCTGTATATCATCATGATGCTGATTTATGACTGTAAGACCTTGGTAATTTATTGAAGATGCTATTCTGCAGTATATGACTGAAATGTTGGAAATTGGACACGACCAAGGGTAGAATATTTCTGTGTACTGCTTTCATTGTGATTGTAATTAGTTTTTTTCAGGAAGTCTTTGCTGCCTGTAAAGGAAGTTACTGGAATCCCACAAATATGAGCTGTCAAGACGGGCTTATTAAGGTTGATAGTGTAAGTCATAATATATTTCCATTTTTTCATTGTTTAATGTACTCTTCTCCATACATCTGAACTTTATAAATCTTGTTCACTCACCCAGGTAATTGATGACTTAAACATATATGACATCCTTGAGCCATGCTACCACAGCACAAAAATTAGAGGTCCTATTTCTTCTTACAACAGGTTCCCCTCTTCTTTCAGAAGGTTGGGTGAAACTAACAGGCCTCTACCTGTGAGGAAAAGAATGTTTGGCCGTTCTTGGCCTCTAAGGGCTCCAGTGAGAGATGGACGTGTTCCAACATGGCCAGAGATAGAGAATGGAGTTCCATGCACGGTAAGTGCAAGGAAGGCTTCCTGCTCCTGTTTCTCCTGTTTGTCCAAGCTTCTTTTGAAACACTTCTAACATTTCATTTAGGAAATGCTCTTTATTCCATTTTCCTTCAAGCATTTGGTTACAATTTTTCATGTATATAAATGTTTATTAGAGAGTTATATTATGGCTTTTCGTCCATAATTTTCATGAGCTTGTCCATGGGGCATCTGATAATGTTTTTAAGGTGCCATGGGCTGAAAAAGACTTATTGAGCTTGCTCAAACCCAAGTTTTAATTATCCAAGCTTATCAGTGGAATGGACTGTTAAATATTTTCGCTCTTTTTGTAAAGTCTGAAAAAACTTACTAGGCTTTATTTATATTAAGAGGCTTTTATCATTCAAATTTCAAGGGGGTGGCACATTGTAACATCTAACTTTTCCTTAACTTTGTTAAGTATCAACTTTGTGGATAGGGTAAAGATGAATTTTACATATGATACACATTCATATGATACACATAAGTTAAAAACGCATAAGAGTATAGGAATAGAAGTTGAGAATCAACCAAAATTATGTTTTTCAGGAAAAGTTGAGGTGGATGGAATTTGTTTCATCCATCCACTGATATACAAATAGGATCAGCTGATACTTAGAGCTCTGGTTCATGGGCTAACTCTGACTTAAGGTGAGGGTGACAAAATTGAAGAATGGTTTTTTAACGATCCAAGTAGGAAAGGTTATAAATATGTAAATTGTGGATGGGTGGAGATGGGATTTTCCCATGAAAATTAGCAAATTGTTATAATGTTTTTAAACCATCTGAGGATAGTAAACGTGGACAACACTTAAAGTTCTGCAGAAGAGTTTAATGTTTTCTGGAAGATCAGAGAAAGTGATATTTCTTTATTGTGGACAGCTATCAAAGGAAAAGAGCAGATACCTGGGAATTATCATTGTGTAGCTTGAGTAGAAGATGACAGTGCTAGATAATATAATCAGTGTTGAGATATCAGCTATTGAGAAATGTGTAGCTTGTTGGACTTTGATTGGCTATGTAATTAACTAGTGATTGGTTGTAGAATTTCATTAGTGTTTTTGTGTCTTAAATTGTAAAGGACCTTGCTGATTAGATTTTAGTTTGGAAAAATGCTTGATGTTGTTTGGAACTTGATGCTGATCTTGTTCAAACTTAGAAGACATGAAGCTAAACTCAAATGCTAGACAGTTAAATTATTGGTCTGGAACCTTATTAGCAACTCTGAGCATATTTTAATGTACCAAATAGGCATTCAATAAAAAGCATTTTATGAAAATCTGTTGACACAAACTTCAACTATAGATTTTCCCTACATTTTTGGTTGTCTTTCAGGCACAGTATTTTTTCCCCAGTACCGATGTGTTTCATGTGTTATTTTTCCCAACCTATGTTCTTTAGCAAGTCTATCTTTCTCTAAAAGTCTGTAGATTTTGTCCAATATTTTTTTTTTTTACAATTTAAGTGATTTATTGACCTGAATTAATATGCATTGCATATGCTTTTATGATCAGTGCCATACATTTTTTTATCTTGTACAACTGTATTTCCCCATAAAATTGCAGGACGACGAAGTTGCAAATGTGTGGTTGAACAATGAAGCAGTAAGAAACTCAATTCATGCCAGACCTGCTGGAGAGATAGGTTAGCTGAAACTCATTTTATTTATCCTTGTCTTTTGGGTTTATTTCTCACTTAAATAATCATTATATAGGTGAGTGGGTGATATGTACTTCAAATATCGAGTTTTTCCATGATGCTGGTAGTATGATTGGTTACCACAAGAACCTCACTCTGAAAGGTTATCGTTCGCTTATATTTAGGTACGTGCTTCTTATGCAGCTTTGTTTCCCTTGCCTTTGTGTATTCGATGCTGCTCTTGCTCATTTGTTCTTTAGGCTCTATTAAATGTTCAATAACACATGATGATATGTGTTGGATTATCCATCCATGAACTCCAACTGAACATCGCAAGGTTATCCCACCAATTTTCTTTTACAAGATTTAATAATTTAAATAAATATCCTCTGTGCTTATTTTTTATAAAAAATATTAGTTAAATAAAAAATATATCATTAATGAGAAAAGTTCAATTTTTAATATTTTAATTTTGAACAGTATTAATTAAGTCAAGGCTTGGTTGACTCCATATAAATAGAAATGTCAACGTGGCGTAGATTTACAGTCCGAAATTATACTCTCGGCCCCGAAACCCGAACACGGGAATTTTTCCCATCCCCATCCACACAGGGATTTTTTTCGGATTTGGGGATTTCCGGCCCCTATTAATAAATTAAAATATTATTATTATTTAAAATAAAATTTATAAAATATTTACTAAAAATATTTTATAAATTTTTAGCAAATATTTTGTTTTGTTTTCTTTGCTTTAGTCTCTTCGGTTGTGCCTTTCTTTTCTTTCTGTTTCTGTATTTCTTTTTCTTGAATAAATAGCTTGAAGAGCTCCTTTTCCTTAAAAAAACCAAAATTTGAGCATCATTTACCAGATATCATACTGGGGGTTTGAGAATGAAGCTGCTTATTTGATGTATATGTTCAACTAGATAACACCAATCGGTAAATGCTTTACACATTTCTTCTCTGAAAAACTATTCGTTCTCTCTCATCAGTACTTTATACCATGGTAACTATCACATTACTAAGAATCTACACATGGATGCTGTTTGTTAAGCAACTCATCAATTAATCGAAAAAGGATGTGGGGAGATGTGTCTGCAACATTGTCAAACACATTAGACCAGAATCTAATGTATCCAGACTGCATTCCTCTGCCATGACATTGTTTTTTTGGAGAAATCCCCTTGCCTAATCTAAAGATTTTTTGTTATTCAAACTTTTCTGGCTTAACTGGTGTGAGACTGATACAATTTTTAGATTTATTGTGGGCTATGTATAGCTCTTTATAATCATGGAACTTTCAGATCTTAACAGCATATTATTTCTGCAAATTCTGTTCTTGATGGTTTCGACACTATTGAATCATGTATCGCCATGTTTAATGTGAATTATTATGACTCACTTTCTTTCTGAAACCTGAGTACTGTAAGGTTAAGTCCATAAAAGAGGGATACTTTTTATTTGGAACTTATGGACAAGTCAGTTGCCATTATCCTCAAAACCTTTACAGCTCAACCTAACTACCTGAAATTGAAATTTACTTATTGATGGCATATATGACTATGATTTATAATTTCTCTTTTTTCATTTTTCCGACAGTGGGGACCATGACATGTGTGTGCCATATACTGGGAGTGAAGCATGGACTAGGTCACTTGGATACCAAATCACTGATGAATGGAGGCCTTGGTATCTGGGGGATCAAGTTGCTGGGTATAATACCAAATTTCAAACATTAAAGAAAATAACTTCTAGCTAACTACTGGAGCAAGTTTTGAAATTCTCTGCTTACATCTTCTTGGTTTGTCACAGGTATACCCAAGGCTATGATCACAACCTCACCTTCCTGACCATTAAGGTATCTAATTCTCAAGTTCCTTGCCTTCTTTCTGCCTCAATCTTGTATTTGACTTGGCTATATGTCCGAAACCTTCGCTGCTTTAGAAATCCATGCATAACGTTCAAGTATTTGATGAGCTTGATTCAGTTTCTTTGGTTCAAGAAAAGACAGAATAAAAAGAAGAAAAGAAAAATAAACAAAAACTTTGTCCTCCATCTTAGCACATTAAACTACAAAATTGTTGTCATTCTTTACCATGCTACACATGATAAAAGGGCATTTGGTTTTACCTTTTCACTGTAAGTGTTTTTTTATCAAGCCCTTCTTAATGGGATTTGCTGTATTTCTTACCTCTTTCATCTTGTTCAAAATGATGTAGGGAGCTGGCCACACTGTTCCAGAGTACAAACCAGCAGAGGCGCTAGCATTCTATAGCCGATTTCTTAATGGTGGATCTATATGAAATATGTTTTAAGAACATATATATATATATATATATATATATATATATATTATATTATATTTATGCCACTGCTTTTTTCCTGGTCCAGTAAAAGTATTGTTGAACTGCATGTTTGAAAAAGGCTTTCTTTTGCATCAAAAACATTTAACTAGAGAAACGCTTGATGCAGTTAGTTGATGATGTTCAGACATTATGAATTATATGATTGGTGTCATTCTGGGCTATTTGTTTGGTATTATGATTCTCTTGATTCGAAGTCATCTTGTCCCTGTTACCTTTCAAACAGCAATCTTAGCACTTGTTCGTCAGTTGTAGATTATTGAAAGCCGTTACCCTGATAACATTAAATTAATCTGGCTATATTAATTTGCTCAATCATAAAAGAATACATAAGCTACAAAGTGAGAGGAATACAAGAAATAAATAGCAAACGCATCAGTGGAAACAAATGTCTTTATATTTCATCCTGACGTCTCTCTTATATTTACAAAATATTCAATATAGCCCTTATGTTTCACAAGAAATACTCTTTTAAGGTTCTTGATAATAATTTAACTTAGAAATTGATGGACATAAACTTTATTTTAAAAAAAAAGGAACAGAAAATCTTATAAAATTGTATGTTAAGCTACCATGAGTTACCAAAATGAATATAATCATTACGGTAAGTACTGCATATGAGGATTAAAAAGTGCATTTAACCCATGCTGGCAAAACCCCTTTTATAATTATAACAACAATCACCAAAATCACACCAGTAATGGAGTTGGGACTTCACAAAAAAAAACTCTAAATCCTACTCACCCTGGACATGGAAAAATCAAGGAAAACCAGGCACCATAATAAAACCGGGACCTACACTCCTTATCCAAAACAATTAATTAAAACAAAAACAAACACTACAGGCATCTTCTCACAGTATGACAGACACCATCAGACCTCATTTTGGCTCTTAAAGGTCACAGCTTGTTCATCCCCAGTAGCAAACCTGGGGAGTGTTAGCAAAGTATTTGATCTAGAGACACCCTCCAAGGCAGACCATTCATCACCCTCAGTTCCATTCTCATCTGAATTTGGAGTTTTGGGAGTGCCCTGATCATCATCAGTTATGGTCTCAGATGACCTCACACTGACTGATTTCTGCATATTGTTGCCAACTTCTGCATTTTCTGATGAAGCACCACTGGCAGTCTTATAACTGGAAGAATTAACTGATGCATCTGGGCCAAGGAAGAGACAAACCACAGCACAATCATCTATTTTTGAAGTTGGGTACTTGAGCCGCCAGGCTTTAACTGCTGATTCAACAAGTAAACGAGAGGCCATGGATCGTGTTGGCGCAGCAGCAACAAGGTCTACCACCTCTTTGTTGGACAACACATCCCATATCTATGAGGATTAGACAAACAAAAATCTGAGGATAGACTCAACTAATTGTGCGGCGTAAGGAAATTAATTTAACTAAAGAGATGGTAAATATCAAGTCTTGGCATTAGAAGTGAGATTCTATATGTTGCTTTCGGAACAGTATGCCGCAAAAGATAATTATTTTTCAGATTAAAAAGAGGTAGATAGCCTGAAAGAGCAAAATGTAGATAAGAACCATCTTTCTTACCCCATCTGTTGCTAAGACAACAAATTGATCTTTTTCAGTAAGGCAGCGACAGGAGATATCAGGCACAGATATCAAACCAAAATCCTTAAGGCAGAAATCTCCAAAAGCCCGTGCCATTGCCAAGCCTGGAGAGTCAGTATTTGGCAACCAAACACGAGCCACTTCTGGCTCATCCTTAAGTGCAAAAACTCGACCTTTGCTCTTCTTGATTCTCTCTTCCTCCCCTGCAGAGAAAAGATTGTTAATCATTTCTGCAACTTTCATGCAAAAATAAAATAAGACAACTATCCAAATACAAAAACATTTGAATATAAAATATACAGAATTCTTTTGGGTGTGTTTGGTTGGCAAATCTTTTTTTTTTTTTTCTGAACTTCTATGTAAACACATTATTTACTGAAAAATAAAAGTTAATGCTAATTTTCATTAAATTAGGATGAATAAAATAGGACAAATCAAGCAGAGAAAAAAATTAAGGCAAATAAACAAAAAACTGAAAACAGGAAAACAAAAAGGAAAGGCAGTCCAGAAATAATATAATGACTGAGAAAAAGATTCACATTTCTCAGGATCCACCAACAATCAGCAATGCATCAAAATTTATTGCCAAAATCTTTAAGTTGTTTCCTAAAGAAATGTTCATAACTTCATATATATGTAGATATATTATCATCATCATCAATCAAAATTTTGTGTGCTACATTTAATTAACTAATTATCTTCAGCATATTACAAAAACAGAAGCAATCCAAGGTACAAAATCAACTGGAGCAAGAAAAGAAAAGCTAATTACGTAATAATAATACAATGTGTCACTGCATTTCAGGATAATCTAGCCATTATAACAGCAGTTCAGCTCATTGTCGAGGCACAAAAATTCAAATTCAAAGAGGAGCCCCTCTTAGAAAATATTAAAGGCTCCATTAAAGCATACACACGCCACTTTGAGATTAATGAACTACAAGATAAAATCAAAATTAATAAATTAAAACTTATCCCATCCCATAGTTCACTGATCACAAAGTGACCTGTGCATGCTATGATAGCCCTCTTAGTAATTCCTAGAAGGAGCTCACATAGAATTTTGTCATTTGCTTGTTGTAAGGCAACTAGCATTCAAAACCCTCTCAACATGCTCTAGGCAAGCATCAGAAGATAGCATTGGTGCATGGCCATGCACACCATTGTGTGCATGCGTGAGTTGCACAAATGTGACCATTCTCTTATTCATAGCAGCTAGAGTGCTGGTAGGCATTGCTGGTACGAGACTAAAAACTTACATCCAAGGCCAGGTTTAATTTACCGTAAGTCACCAGCCCATGACTAACCAATAGTGGAAAATTTTTGGGACCAAAAAGGTCATAATTTTGAATACGACATGCCTATCTTACCCATGCCAAACCAAAATCAGATTGCAGGTACATTTCTATGTGAAATGCCTTCAGCATTATAGCTTTTTCTCTCTTTGTATGTTGAATGTCTAATAACTTTACAAAATTTATTAATTCTTACATCAATTTTCCCAGTTAAATATTTGATTGATATTAGGTTAGGTTTATGCAAAATTTTCAATTCATAGGAAAAGAAAAGCTTGCACAGAATTTCAAGTTTTAAATATAAATACTTGCCACCTGATAAAAATATCATTCCGGTTTCATTGTTAGATGCAGGTAAGACAGAATGCCTTAACATGATGAATGTAAGGCACATAAATAAGCACATAAGATAAATATGGAATGGCATACAAAGGAGGTCTTGTAATACAAGATAAATATGACAACCTATAGAATGTAAGAATGAATGTACAAAAAATTAAAATTGGTGGGAGTGAAGAATAACAGTTTCATATAAGGCATCTGTGGTTTTATTTTCTTGTCAAATATTTCAATTAGAAATCCCAACCCAAGCGAATAATACATTTATCACATGCTTCAGAAATTTCACAATTAGTAATGCAATATTAATGTGTTACACATATTTTTATTTCTCACACATTTCAGCATTGTTTGAGGATCAGGAAGAAAGACATCCAGACACAGAGGACAAAGACAAAATAGAATATCACAACAAAGCAGCATGCATTTAGGAGAATATAAAATATGAACAAAGAGGGAGAAGCGTACTGGGAAGGTTTGGCTTAAGGTCCACAGTCAATTGAACAGCAAGCAACTGATCATTATGATCTCGAGTACCTAGTATGGCCCTTGAGTCCCCTATATTACCAACAACAAGATATTGATCCTGTGGAACACCGTGAAACAAGCAGGTAAAATTCTGAAAAGAATGATCAGATTTCCTACATAAAAAATCTTTAGTTTTGCACATAGGAATGAACCATAGAAATATAGGAAGAAAGTTTAACATCATGATTATTATCCTATTCTGTTCATCATATCTACTGGTAGATGATGGCATTATATAGTATTCATTCACCTGCTTAACCAGAGTGACTGCTGTTGTTCCACTGCAAAAGCAATTAATACTTGGATGTAACTTCAATTCTTTATCCATAACCTTGAAAGCCTTACGGAATGACTCTTTTAGTGCCATAAAAATCTCAGGGACGCTCTCTTTCCCCTCCAGATCAACAAAACTAGCAGACTCTTCTTCTACAAACTCAGAAGCAGTTCCATCTGAATTCATACCTCCTACTGTGCAAATATTACTTTCTCTAAAATCTTCCCAATGAGCACTGAGTTTGAGAGGAAGTTGATCTCTCACCCTTCTTGCAACAATATGTCCATGTGGTCCATGGCCATCAAAAACTCCACAAAACACAGTGTCAGCCCTTGATGTGAAATTCTGGAGGGGGAAAAAACAGAAATCTATAAGTAACAATATGAACACTGGTTTACTCTTCTCACAGGAGCACAAAATCATTATTGTAAAACATAAACAGCATAGAGACAAGGTTGACAGAATCTTTTAGTCCCGTCGTCATATAAAAAGGTCATAGTTTGTACGACCCCCATGAATCATGGAGAACTGAATAAAGGAACCATTAATTCATGGATCTTGTCTCCATATTCGAACTTTATAGCATCAGAATGGGATTTCAACAGAAACGAAGCAAACCCATAAAATTATGCCAATCATTTTATACTCACAAGAAGTTAGTCGAACAAAACGAATAATGGGAGAAAAGAAGAACAACCACATTCCAAGCAGATAGAAGAAATTAAAAAGAAAAGATTGTCTTCCATTAGGATATCCAATGCAACAATCAACTGGCCTAACAAAAAGAAGAAGAAAAAAAAAATCACTGATTAATATAGCATAATTTCGCAAGGAAAAGGAAAGAGCAAAAACTGGATTCAATATTCAATCCACATTCCAATCAACAAACTAAAACCAGATATTCAGACCCCTAATTTTCAGCCTTAAATCACCAACAGAATCAAAGAGCTTCGCAGACCAAAATTAAAAAAAAATAAAAATAAAAAGCGAAAAGATCAAACCTCCCAAACAATCATAGCATCCTGATTAGCTCCCTTCTTCCCTTGCTGAGTGAAGAGGGAGGCCATGCCGCAGGTGCCATTGAGAAACATCCTGCCAGGAATCCTGTGAAGCTGCTCCGTGCCAAGACGCTTCCGCGACGACCCCTTCCGCAGCTTCTTCCCACCAGCAGCGTTGGGGGTGGACGGCGTTGTCGGCGAGGTAGCTTCCCCGCCACCGCCGTCCGACGAGAGGCAGGAGCCCATCCGAAGGGCTCGGACGATGCCCAGCAAGCACTCCAGGCCAGACACGCACCCGATTCCGTCGTTTCCCCTTGTCGGATCCGTCGATACTGCGCCCGAATCCCTCCCTATCGGATCCAATCCTCCCGCCCGATAACTCCTACTTCTACCCACCTTCGAGTTCAACAACAAAACACTGGTTGCATGGAAAGAAGAACACACTATTAAACTAAAATAATAGTAATAATAATAATAATAATTATTATTAAAATAAATATAGAAAATAAATGAATGAAAAGGATGAGATCATGCTTTCTTTTCTCCTTTCAATCTTTTACTCTTTCTCTCTCTCTCTCTCTGTTAGTACTTCCTCTCTGTTTTGCTCTCTCCCTCCCTCCCTCCCTCGTCTTTTCTCGTTGGTTCCTGATTTTTTTCTCCCTTAAATATATGAGAATATTCTTTGTTACTTTTTCTCTTTTCTTTTTCTGTTTTAAATAAAAAAAAATCAGATATTGCCGGTCTGAATCAGACTGTCCACTGAGTTGGCTGGCAAGAAATGTCGGCGAACATGCTTAATTGGAGTTTAGCTTAATTAAAATAATCTTAATTTGATTAATTTATTTGCAAATATACAAGATAATAAAACGGAGATAATATTTATTTTTTTAAAAAAATGCTTAAGAAATTATAAACTAATCAATGGGAAATGTGGAAAAAAAGACAAAATATTAAAGCCGCCTTGTCTTGTTGATAACAAAGTGGTTGGGGAATTTCATTACCAACTAATAAAGTACTTGTCGATAATTTAAAAATAAAATGAAATAAATATTTATATAAATTATAATTAAAATAGGCTAAATATGGAAACACTATTATGAAGTTTTTGAGAAATAGTTTGCATATAATTGTTTGATTGCTTATCCTAAACATCAGCTTTATATCTGTTTAATCCATGATTTCATGATAATAAATAGTATTTCTTTTTATCAGTTCAGTATTCAAAAATATAAAGATTCTAAATATAGAAGGACCAAGGATAAGGATTTCCAAGGTTGAGCATCCCAATGGGTGTGTTCAATATTTATGGGTTCGGATTAGATAAAATATGAATAAATGAACTTAAAAGTGACATAAAGAAGCAAGAGTTTATACCATTTTAACATTATTTAAAGATCTTCGGGCAAAGATCATTATCAACATAGGAATAAGTATAAAATTGGCAATCAATATTAACTATATCAATGAGAAAAAAATTATCTTAAATTTATCCATGTTTATTCTTTTTTTTTTTAAATAAAGTGGATAAATCATAAATTTTATTAAAAAAGAGAAAGAATTAGAAAGAACCAAGTATAAAAAAAAAAGTACCAAACAAAAGAATAATAATAATAAAGCTGATATCCTCACCAGGAATGAAGATGTTAAATTACTTTAAAAACATACTAATAATGAAGATGTTGTCTACCCCTTTACAAACATACTAATAATTACTTTAAAAACACATAATTATAAACATGTTAAATTACTAAAAAAAAAACTTTTGTGTATATATATATATGTTTTTTAAATATTATTGAATAAACCATGTGCTATATAAATGATTTTTTTTTGTTGCTTGAAACTTGAAAGTCTTGCTTCATAGAAAATGTTTGGCCATATTTTTCTCTTTATTATTGCTTGCAACTTTGTTGAAAAAATACAGCCAAATAGTCGGTGGTCCTCATTCAAACTAGATCATCAGAGTGATGCCTTCATACGTATTAAATAGTTATAAAAAAAAAGGGAGTTTGGGATATATCCGCATAGATGATTTTGAATTTCGTTTATTTACGATTTTTTAATTATTATTATTATTATTATTATTATTATTTTCGAAATAAGCACATCAATATGCATCACGTGCTTTGGCTTGAAAATCATAAAATTGTTTGTTCCATGCAAATCAAATTAAATTAATGATGTGAATCATGTGATATCGAAAGGAAAATTGAATTAAAATTTACAGATTTATTATTATTATTTTTTAAAGCGGATAAACCTTTGCTTCACTAGTAAACTGGAAAGGAGGGTATTTGACTATTAGTAGTACCTAAATGATGACTGTAAATGATAGATTATCTTTCTTTGGTGCTATTAGGTTACTTGAAGAATTTATTATTGATAAGTTAGGGGATCAATTTGTCAAAGTTTAACAACGAATGAGCCAAGAAGTTCAGCTTCTATTAATTGTTGGTACAAATTAAGTTCTCTAATTAGATCTTTTCAATCCGGAGAGGCAGAAAAAAAATGGCAATATTTTGATTACAATCAATATTTATGTTTTAAATTATAAAAATAGAAATTTATTTACAATTTTAAACTAGATATAATGAAAATTTGTCACTTAATTCTTTGGGATATATAAAAAAATATTGACTAAGAATAGTAATCGTACTAGAAATTTTAGGATTTAAATATAATACATAAAATGAGTTTTTTTTTATGAATGTATATATAAAATATTAATTTAATAATCATCGAAAATTTTAGGAGTACATATCAACATTTTTTTTTTATCATTTAACATATAATGATATATTTTAATAAAACATATAAGATAAAGACGTATATGTATAAACAAATCGAATTTTAAAAAATATATATGGTACTCCTATTTGATTTTGTTAAGAGATATGTACATAGGAATCAAATGTGAGTGTCCGCTAAGAAATTTTGAATGGTCATGTGCAAAAATATCAATTGGTAGAGCCCATGCAAAAGAAAAAATAAAAATAAAGAAATGATGAGCATGAAGCATGGGAAAATAAATAAAACAAAATGACATAAATCATGAAAAGGAAATCCAAATAAAGAAACACAATGCAAGTGGCTCACAAATTGACAGGTGAACTGATACCACAAGTCTCTTGAAAACATTACAACTTATCCCCAGCCTCTCATTGTTGCCTTCTTATTGAAGTCCTCACCATGATTATTAATATTGACATTAAAAAAAAAAAAGAGAAGAAAAAAAACATATATAAATATCAATGGAATGGTAGGGACTATGAAATGACATGCATTAAATTTGCAACATTTAAATTTGCAACATTAACAAGTCAATAATTTTGATGATGGATACTTGAAAACAAATATGTTGATGAAATGCTTCCACTTGGTTGTGGTCCAAGCCAGCAAATTGTGTGTATTTGAAGTATTTAAAATTGATGTGTTTCTTTCCTTGAGAGGCCCTCTTTGATTGATCATCTTGTTTTTTTATATGTCAAATTAAATTTTGGCTCAGCATATGCACAAGATTAATAAACAAATTTTAGTTAACTTTTGGTAATTTAGTCTTATTTTTAAACCTAATTAAATTATATCGAGTCTCTTATTTAAATATAATTTGTATTTTTAATGTTTAATAATTTTACAAAATTGATAAATTTTATTATAATAAATAAATTTGCACGATTGGTTGAGAGGAAAATATTTTTACTCTCATACTAAAAGTAGAGAATTTGACTCTTTTTTAATATATGATTAAGATATAAAGGTAAATATCCATACAACTATAATAATAATAATAATAATAATAATAATAATAATAATAAATTTGGAGAATGAACTCAAAATCCTTTTGAAACAAATTTTGTTATTCAATATTTTGTTAATTATTAATAAATATCACATATATTATACATCAATAACATACTGAGTTTAAAAATATATATTTATGATGATAAATCATATCGAACAGGCTTCCGAATTTTTGAGTCTGACTTATTTGATTATTGAGTTTAAAATCTTGACTTTAGTTTCACTTATTTATTGCTGAAATAAATTTGAAAAGGACCAAAATTTGAAACACAAGGGTTTACAAATTTCTCAATTCAAAAGTAATTATATCAAAGATTTTGATTTTATTTTTTTGGACCCCATGCCTCAACCCAATTCTCCTTTGCCATTAAAGATATTGAAATTTCTCAACCAATTGCTATTATGCTTTTATGCCTCAAATTCACACAAAGGGGGCCAGAGGATAATTATATATGTATATATTTGAAAAAAAAAATATTTTTTCAACAACATTGATCTATTAATATTAAGTTTTCTGTATAAATTATTTATTTTATTGAAGGGATGGATTAGAACTCTAGCCTAAGCATAAGTAAGAAAAGAGTACAAATGTGATTGAAACTTGTCACATCAGTATTAAAGAAAAAATCATTAAATAATTGCATTGATGGCAAACAGTTGTAAAATATGATGGTGACATAATAATTAATATTTAACTGCTGATAAACTTTAAAATAATTTTGGTTTTTTTTTTTGAAAGAGACGACATTACACATATTACTTCAAATAATGAATATTTTAAGGTGTTTTTATATAAATTTTTAGGGGAAAGTAAAAAAAAAAAATTTTGTGGTTTGATGACATTACACATATTACTTCAAAAAATGAATATTTTAAGGTGTTTTTATATAAATTTTTAGGGGAAAATAAAAATTGTGATTTTTTACTTTTGCAAAATTAGAACCAGGTTTTATTTTCCCTATTTATGACAACTTATAGTTTCTTATATTTAGAAAACGTGAAGAACCGTTACCAAACTGTTAACATGGCAAAATTATTATGTTATTTAAAAATAGATTTATATGGCATACATATGAATATATATATATATATATATATATAAGTTTATTAATCTCCATACAAATTTCACTAAGAAAAAAAATTTAAATTTCAAAAATCAAATGAAATCATGTTAAAAAATTATATTTATTTTATACCAAGTAGTGATTTTTTACACAAATAAAATATTAAAAATTTTATTTTTATTTTTTATAAATCTAGAAACTACATGTCATAAAATCATTAAAAAAAAAAACTTATGTCTTTGTTTTAGAGAAGTGGAAAACCACAAAGTGTTTTTAATTTTTTTCTAATTTTTAATTAGTATTAAGACGTCATACATACATACATACAATGCTTAATTAAGGTTTTATGGTTACAACCAATGTGAGCAACTATTTCAAATGAGGCTCCTGATTGAAGTGTTAGGTACAAAGATGTTGACAACTAGATCAATTTAGCAAAATGTCTTAATCTATATTAAGTAGTGCATGATTATTCAAGGCATTAGTATTGATTGTTTGATTTGAAAGTGCCTTCAAATGTGATATTTCCATTGTTACAAGTAACAAATAATAATAGAAACTACAGTGCACAGCATGAAAATCATGGCCCTTTGTGAATGGTGCAAAACACTCAAATAATTTGATAGGCATGGGGGGTTGGTTGGGTTGTAGAACAATCTAGATTATTATTATTATTATTATTATTATTTTAATTCAACCACCGATATGCTAAAGAATGGAAAATCTATCATGAATGGAATGGCATAAATAGTAATATTTAATAAGAAAATGATTGAGTTATTGATTAAGTAATATTATTAATTAAATAAAAGTTGATTATATTAGCGATAAGAGATTTTTTTCATGATACAAAATGTCAAAAAACTCTGTTATTCCAACATATCGCTAGTGACAAGGTGGCTTTTGAAAGAGAAGAAAAACATATAGAGTGTGTGTGTGTATATATTATCTTTAACTTGATAGAAAACTTCAAACTTATACACTTCTTAAACTATTTTATAGGCATAAAAAAAAATTATATATATAAAAAAAACTATTTACAAAACTTAAACTAGTCTAATCAACAAGTTAAACCATACAAATATTTAAAGAGAACACATGAACAATCAAAAGTTAATTTTCTCTTAATTTACTGATAGTCTGATACAACATACCAATTCATTCATCTGAGAATTTGTGCTCAAATTAACAATCCAGAGGAATTTGAGAGCCCCATAAACAGACTTACAACTTGCAAGAAGACCTCTACATCTCATGTGTCCTTGACATATGCAACTCCACAAAATGGATGGATGTTTGGTAATCATTTTTGGCTTTTGATTCCTGGATAAGGAGACATTATGATGGGAAGAACAAAATATGGAACAAAACAAGAAGAAGCCCAATCAAAATTTTGTTACTTGAGGACAAAACACATGATGCATCAGAAAAGCTAAATTTGTGAGACTGCTCCCTGTGAACAAAAAATAATAACAATGATGAATTGGTAGTAAATAATATTCATAAAAGGCATTTGTTCCACTAGCAGAAGATAATACTTGGTCTATCTTACTTTTGCAAGCTGGAGAGTGCACCGCAAAAGATAGCATTATCAGGCAAAGGAAGCTCCGTCTTGTTATTCACCTCTGGATTCACCACACTTATATACACTTCTTGGCCTAGGTACCATGAGTCCAGGTTCTCGGCACGCAAATTCCATATGCCAACATTATCGAGATAGACCAGGATTGCTGTCCAGGCACCAGGAAATACCTGCACTTTTAGAAGGTGTTTCAAAGACACATTTCAACACATTTCAACACATTTCAAGACAGAATACTTAAGGAGGGATTAAACTATTAATTTAATCTAAACCTCATCCGGAAAATCTCATGGGAGGTTTGTTATTTACCCAATTTATTTTATTTTCCAGCCAGTAAGTTAATTTAATGCATATGTTGCAAACGCAGCTGCATTTAAGCATCAAACTAAATTTATGGAAACTAGACTGAGGAGGCCAGCAACCAGACATGCCAATTAAACAATAAAACATACCAATTAATTGCGGAAGTTATGCATAATACAATATAGCATGCCCTAGTAATGACCTCATGCATAAAACGATAAAACATGGTAAGCAATTTCAGAGCTTATGCATACTTCAAAAAAATAATAACCTTGCAAGATAGACAAAACCAACATTCACCTGAACAAAATTTGCAAACCCAATGCAAATTCAACATTTTATAGACAGTGTTCACAACAAATGCAAGGGACAGCCAACATAAGCTTAGGTACAAGAACAGATCATCTATCTCACCACCTCATCCTAAGCTGAATAAATCATACCTGGAGCCTGGAATTGTCCAGATTTATTGAATCAATATTTAATCACATAATTTACCTGGATTGTGCTGCGAGCAACCCCATCCCACTTATTATATATCCCTCTGCTGTTCTCTGTCCAGATTCCAAAATCCATCCTGAAAATAATGAAATATACGGGGAATGAAATTACATGCATGAGACTGAAATGACAATCTTGTAGCACTGCTCTAAAAACATTACCCAACAACAAAAAACGCATAGCCATCCAAGTGGTAGCTTTGAACAGTTGTGTCATTGTTCTGAAATATGATTTCTGTGAATCCCTTGTAAGTACCATTAATGACTGATGTGTCAACTTTGGCAGGTCTGTTCATCATTCGATTTGGAAAATCAAGCTTATAGACTCCTGGAACATTGAACTGCTGTGCTAGCTTTAGGGGAGTAGTAGGGGCTATGTAAGAAATGCCATTCAAGGTTGTCCGTCGCTGTCCATTAATCAGTTGTGCAGGAGTATTAAGTAACACATACACATCTGTGACAGTGATATCACCATATCTAAAGGATCCTTGTGGATTAGGTCGTGCAGCACTAGCAGAGACATTCCACCTGAAAAACAAATCACCAGGAAATGTGACTAAAATTCGCACTTCCACTAATATAAATGTATATAAAAAAAATCCTTTCATCTAAAGACACTGAATTAAAAAAAATTTCATACACACAACAAGGACACACATAACTGGCAAACAGTAGCATACTTCAACATGCAAATCTCCTGGATACCTAATTGATTTTGCTTGGTTAATTGAGAAGTATGTATCTCTTTCATCTGGGCCATCAGGAAGTGGGCCTGAAGCAGGACCTTGAGAATTAGAGTAGTGCAGTATAGCGACACCTGTTGCTACATCCCGGATAGATTCATTGACAAACCGAGCACTTGCTGCGATATAATAATCACTGGACGCATTCTGATCCATTGTGACCAAGAAAGAATATGATTGGCCAGCATGAATGTCCATGTTTGTATAATTCTGCTGAATAGTATATGACCCTTCCGTTTCTACCAGAAGCATGTTATGATTTTGAATTCTAAAATTCAGGCTCGCTGAGATGCCAACATGGTGCACTCGAATACGATATGTTTTTCCTGGAAAGAAAAAGCCATGATATTATCTATTGAGGATGACAAGGTAATCATGAAAGTCACAAGTGAAGTTTTTAGAAACAATAGTGCAGCATCAATTCTAACAAGAATCGTTTTGGCATGACCAAGCAGTTTTACTGTATAAGCCATCAAATAGTATGTTGCAGATAAATAGCATTTGTATAATCGGCCAAGTTGCCTAGTAGAGTTCTTATAAAAGCATTTGAATGCATTGCATACTCAAAAATCTAAATGCTTAGCATATAAGTTATCATTCAACATGGAACAAAGTCATCTATTACCTAAAAGTGGAAGCATATCGTGATTTGTGACCACGAGATAATTTTTATTGATCTACCCATAAAATTTTCACATTGCAGATACCTACCTGGTGATATTTACCTGTATATTCTACAATTGTAAAGCAGGAGTTTGGGTGATAGTAAAGTGGTGATAAATCTATGAGGGGCATTGTAAATATGTAGGTAAAATGTCTAACTCATGCTTGCGGCATGGACAATTTGGTCAAGTCAAGCAATTCATGGGTGCATGTAGTGTTTCACATAAATTCATATAACCAATGCAGATCTAATAACTGCAAGAAGGATACCTGGCTCAACATTTATAGTTTCATAAGCTATTCCGGCAGGAACAATTGATTCATTGTAGCGGTAAGGACCAAACCCGTTAATGAGGACTCCATCAGGTGCTCCAAGGTCAGTTCCATCTTCTAACGTTTTCCTTAGTTCCTGTCCCACTGTAGCCTTAGTACAGTATAAAACAATCTCCGTGCATCACCTGCAAATAATATATATAACTTCAAGAAGGAACTCATTCTTACCTGGTAACCCCTGGTATACCAATCACCAATGAAGATTGTGACATCTCCATCAGGCATCCCAAAAGGCAATGGTATCACATCTCTATTATTTACTATAATTCCACCAAAACCACCTGCAGCCTTCTGAAAATTGATGGAAGAGAAATAAAAAAAACTGCCTATCTGATCTTTGACCTGAAACTCATAGGTCCAATTCCAACCCGAAGGAATTGGACAATTTGTCCCCAAGACACCATCCTGCCAAGAATTCTTCCGTTGCTGTAAACCATTCCTATAAAAATGCCACTATGATCATCGCTATCAACCATAATCATCATATCAAGAAGTAGAATAGAAAACTTTAAAAGTTACCATGTGACTAGAAATGGCTCATCCAAATTGTTTTTAACATTGAGAACAACATTCCAATTGGTGGTCACATTCAAAGTGGGCCCCGGAAACTGCCCGTTGATTCCAATTACCTGCATTCATGATTCAGAAGTAATAAAACCATTGGCCATCCATCTCGCAAACTTCATTTGACCGCTAAGAATATGAATAAGTATGAAGTAAAAGCAATTTAATGAAAGGAGAAATTAATAAATTGGATATAAGCATGAAAAAGAGAATAGATATTTGGGAAAAATAGCTTTGTTATAGTAGAAACTGGGGAAAAAAGGTTCTTCAACAAAATTGGAAAAAGTCAAATCTACATCCATCTATCTAGTTGCCCAGGACAGAATTGTAATTGGATGGGATTCACATAAGCTATTGCCTATGTATATTATGAAAAATTACCATGAGCAAGGGACTAAGGGTAATATTAGGCTTGTTCCCAGTAAAGAAAATTTCTAAAATTTCTAAAATATCATACTCTAGATGGTTGAAAAGTAGCACTTCGACAAAGATGCCACTAAAACTTATCAGTCACTTCCATAGGGTGAGTATATCATGATTCATGTCATGTCAGAATCCTTAATAGTTTGAATTTAATAAGTTGTTATCTTCATCCACCATTACATAACTAGCTCATACACACATGTTACCATCACTCATCAGTAGATATCGTTCAACAAGACCAATCATAAGACTAATCCTTACAGAATGAAGCATTTCTCACAAAATCTATGTATTTCATGAGAAACAGTTACAGATTGACTTAATATTTGTAAAGTCCCCAATTTCATGTGATACCTTCATCCTAAGGAATTCCAGGAACACAAACATGTACCTTACGAAATTGATTTACCTGTCAGCTTGCTTGTACTAAAATGCAATGAAAAGAAGATTCGGGTTATTGTTATAACGCTATTGGTTCAATTTCCTATTGTTATACTTCAAGCAGCTTGCATTTAAGCAAAATCTAACAAAGAGCCTGCCAATATCGAATGTATGTACTGGCATTTTCATCAAAAAGAGCACCAAAATCCAGGGCTAATTATCAATCTCCTTTGAAAGCTGACCAATAAACTTTCAGCAGCTTCTTTATGTAAAACTTAAATGCATATACAAATCATGGAATAACACAAAGGCCAGACTTTGCACCACCAAATAAATACCCAGAGACCTGACTAATTATTGATTTCGTTTTTTAACACCTCCTTAAACAAAAATGCATAACAATAAACCACCAGAATCCTCTAAAAGACAAGTTTGATCATCAAAGAATTCACAAACACCAGACTTTGCGCATCACCAAATACACCCACGCCGGCCACCCCAAAAATCCACCATGCCCGATGATCAATTTCCCTAAACTCCTGCTATCTTCTCATTCGTGCAAAAAGAGAAAAGCAGTGAGAAACCAGGATCAAAGTTCACAAACCTGCTGCTTAACACCAAGAGGCGCCGCAGAGATAAAAGACACGTCCCAGTCGATGTATGCGTAGGGATCTCCACCAAGAGCAGCATCGAACATCAAGAAAACAATCAAGAACCGCATAGCAGAGCACATTGGAGATGGTGAGGATAACCAGTGCTTGTTTTTCCCCCTCTTTCACTCTCTGTGTGAGGCGGCAGCAAAGGTAAAGAAAGAAGGAAAAGGAAAAGGAAGGGAAGGGAAGAGGACCAAGAGGTAGAGACAGTGAGATCAGACACACGCACAGCCACTGTGAGTGTTTCTCTCTTCTTTTCGAATTTCAAACAACGTTGTCGCCTTTTTTTTTTTCTTTGCTGGTCTTATTGATATCATAAAGAGTAAACGGGGGAGAGGGGTGGGTTAAACCATAAAACGGCAAAAACCTCTCATGAGATGAAACCTCTTCCTGTTACGTTGGGTTCGCTTGCTAAAAGTCGGTTGTGCTAGCTATTGTAAGTTGTTTAACCTTGTCCACCAGAATGTGGGTTTGTCTTTTCTTTTTTTTCTTTTCTTTTTTTTCCATTTTTGTTTTGTTTTATTTTTTACCTGTGCACACTGGACTTGATTTGTCCATTTTCAGATATAATATATATATATATATATATGAGAATAATATAATTAATATTAATAATTTGTGCCAAAGTTCATAGCGTAGCAGTACTTAATATTATTTGAAAAATAAAAGTGAGATAATAAAAAAATCTCAAATTCAAATCACATTGTTTTGATTGTAAGTATGAACTCACTATGAACTCACAATCTAAGCTCCTTATCTTTGATTGAGAATGCACAGATTAGACGCTGTTACGCATACCCCTAATATATATAATAAATCTATTAAAAAAAGTTAAAATAAAAAATAAATAAATGATTACAAGGGTAAATTTACGCTAAACATGGAATAAGAGATGAAGGGAGGATTTGACTGTTGACTGTGGGTTTTAATCTTTAATTTTTTTTATATATAAATCTACCATTTTAGGATGTTCACTCTATGGTCTTTTAAGGAGAGACAACAAAGAGGTTATGCTTACTTACGCTAATTATAAAACATGAAACCACAATCTTTTAAACTAAACACCAAAACATTTGAAGTAAAACGGGAGAAAACAAGACATTATAATAATATTATTAAAAAAATATATACTTACAAAAAAAAAGTACAAACACATCATCCATCCCAATAATAACATAGATTCCAAATTCTGGGCCTACCTCCACTGTGAAATACAATGCAGGAAACATCAAATCCAAGGCCAAAAGACCAATAAACACCACTGGCCCACAAAGCAAGCCTTAAAAGTAAAAAAAAAAAAAAAAACTTAAATATAACATTTCACATGTCCTACAAATAATCGCGAGAATGAGAATACACATTCATGATTGATGCAACTGAATACCATTATTACCCTTCTTAAATAAATCAGAGTTAAACCCTAGACAATAACAAGATAACGACATCCATGGATTATTAATTAACACATAGTGCTACTCTTAACACTTCAAACCACCAAACTCTGACATCACTCTGAATGGGCATCCCACTGGAAAGCCAAACAATACAAAAGGCAGCCCAAAAAAAAAAGTTGCGAAGACATTGCTTTCTATAAAAGAGAAATATGTATCAACACATTTTCTTTCTGTAAAAAAAAAAGGAATAGAATTCAAAGGTGATACCAATAAAAAGCCTATTTGTTTTGAACCTCAGTACAAAAATCGGCACAACAAAGCTGTCACAAGCAACAATATCGTCAACAGCCCGTTATCTAATCTGCTTGAGGCAGAAATATTGTGACTATTGACACTGTACACTGCTCCAGTTTTATCATCTCGGATTTTGATGCTTGAGGAGCCTGAAATAATCAAAACAATGATAGTTGCAGTCAATTCATTTTCAGAATTTTAGAGCACCACTTATTACATTTAAAGACAACGGTAAATGCAAATTGAATCCGCTATTTGGTAAACAAGGAGTAAACAAAAGAACACACAGAACAGGCAAAATTTAATGAATTCTTTTTCCCCAGAATGCATAATTTAAAAAATATGTAATTGACAAGATTAAGACCAGTCAGTTCAGAAAAATTAGAAGTTGACGCAAAGGTAAATGAAACATACAGTACGGAACCCTAGATTCAAAGTTTTGATGATCCAGATGACACATTTGAAAGCACAAAAAATAAATAAATAAAGAGCACAAATAGCTTTTTGGAATCATGGGTTTGGGGTTGTTTATTATGCTGTTCATTTTTACTATGTGAATAAATTGGATAGATTCAAAAGTTCCAATTTGCTGAACAAGAGAAATGAAACATCAAAAGAAAATGATATTGAAGAAAGACAATATAAAACTAGAACAAAAGAATGTCCTGTGGATCCATTTCAAGGCAATATGTGATGATAGAGGCATGGAGGTCTCATTTCAATAACATTTTCCATTCCCCTGTTTCCTATCCAGATGATGGAATACCCTCCTCAAACTTTTAAGTAAAAATGTATAGGAATTGCAAGGGAAAAATCATTGCTTTTTTTTTTTTCATATCGAACTTGGTAAAAATCTTCAGATATGTGATCCAACTTATAATTATATTCGATCTGAAGATACGAACATCTAAATTCCATATTCTTCTATATGCACATATTGAAGACCAATTTTCATATGAGAAAACACATAAAGTTGAATATATATATATAGAACACAACCCACAAGAGCTCTGAAAAAAAAAAAACTCCCCTTATAAAATGTTCATCCACAAAGTAAATTATAGAGAATGAAAAGGCACATAGGACTTACAATTATAGTCAGTCCAACCAATATTCTGGTTTTCAAGATCATAAATGACCAACTTATTTGATAGGACTAAATCTGCAAAAAGGAGAAGATAATGATGACATCAGTAAAAGATTCAAAATTCTATCGAATATGAAATAGTGAAAAAGGAAACTATTCAGAAGCTATTCCGGAGGCTCAATTAGCTCTCTTGGGATCAGTTTCTTTACTTCTGTAATGCATTCCAAACAAACAAAAACTGTAACAAATGTCAAAAGTAAATAATACATCAACAAGTTCAAGAGAGGGTAAATTACTTCTAAACTATAGTATTTAATGGCCTACTGATTTTTGAGCTTGCAGCATTGCACACACTGTGGCTAAGGTGCTTATGCATATCATGGTTTTAAAATCTAAATTTGGTTTCAATGTCAGACTGGGTGAAAACTAGCATAGTCACCTTTATTATTTATTGTTCTCGTCGCATCTGATCTTAGTATGTATGGTATAAATCATAAAAAATGTAATATTATTGGCCCCTTTTTAAATTATAAGCTCTTGCAATATTTCCCGCAACTTCAATCTGATTCTCAAAAGAACAGGTCATATCAATAATCAGATTCTTGAAATATCATTTGATGTTCTTGCTTCATCATTAGATTTTCATGACTAGGGAAACTTAATAATGCTAGGCAATATTTGGACAGGATTGAAGACAGAATTTCTAAGGGAAACAAAGTCAGAGTTATAAAGTGAATTGTTTACCCCCCAAAAGAGCAATGTCTCTTCCATCCCTTGATTGCACGCCACTATTTTGCCAACCAACACACCACACACTATCCTGTAAGCAATCCAACAAATGATGTTACTGAATCAATAACAATAGTAGCAAAACTACAAATTTAGTTTAAAATGCATCGGTACTGTCAGATGTAATACCATTACTAAAAAGGCTTATTTGCTCTCCCATCCTATCTTAAGAATTTTAAATAAAGTAAATAAATTTTTTCTTAGTTTGTCTACCAAATAAGCAAAAAAGTTACTTTGAAGCCTAATCAAGTTGATTGATCAACAAAAGTAAATATTGATTCTCCTTCTCCATCTGTCAACACTGACTCAAGTACAAATTAGCTGATTTTAAGGAACATTTGCAATTTTCTCTAGAAGAAACTGAATCCCTGGAATCATAAGTTCTTGATAAATGAGGTGGAGAAGATCTTAACTACTGCTGAACAAATTTGAAGCTTTAAATAGGGTGAAGTAGGAAAGGAGTTTAAAGGATAAGTAAAAGATGCATGTCAGCAAATGTAAAAGACATAGGCACACCACCTGTTCCCTAACCAAAAAGTATATAAGGCAAAAGTTCATTTACAAAACCATCAGTAAATGGTCGATTGATACAGTACAAAAGATATTGTGTGATCTAAGAAAAATAATAGAAATGGAAGACGCACAGGCAGCTATTGCAAGGGGAAAACTTTCATGATACAAGATTAATTGTACGAGTTAAATCACTTTAAACAACTATTTGTAAACATAAGTTCATGTCTCCAGATACCACAGTCACAAGCTCAGGAAATAGATATTATTTACCTGATCTTCAAAAAGATAATCATGAGGATGCACTGTCAATAAAAGGGAATTCTCAAAATGGAAAATGACATCTGGAAATCCATCATCTACACTGCAATAAAGGACATTGGAAGACATTAAAAAGAGAAACTAACTATAAATTTATGACACAAAAACCAAATTATGAATACATACTTTTTGTAAAAGCGAAAACACAGAAAATCTTGAACAGTATGGAAGTTCAAATCCGGCTGGTACGAAAAGATCTGAGAAGACATTAAAAAATGACTCAAAGAAATCAAAATAAGTTTGAAACAATCAACTATCTGGGGAAGAAGGTTTCATACAGAAGACATCAATAGCTTGTATGCTGTTTCTGGGAGATATGCCAAGGTTGTACCACTATCGATAATTGTCCCTTTCTTTTCTCCAGTTTCAAACAAATCAGTAGGAAGCGTTAAGAAGGACCCACCAACTTCAATTGCCTTCAAATTAACATTGTAATGTGGCCTACAACAGTCATACATTCATCAATCTCAGGGACTTCAATATTAAAAAGGCAAATGGTTAAAAAAGCGAAACAAAACTCGGACTTAGTGTAAAACAGAAATAAAGTTAATCTATACTAGCATTTCATTCCCAAAACAACTCTAGCATATAATATGGCCTAGAGCCACTCAAATGAATGCAAAGCGTTGCACAGAAGTGCCCCAAAATAAAAGAAGCAACCATAAAGAAGTGTTTCTCCAATATTTCTGTAGGCATGGAAAATAATTTTCATCAGACAACTTCTCATGAGCCAAATCATGTGCCAATTATAGTAATAATTGGCTCTAAAAAAATCTATTTGGCGAATCATTCGAATAAATGGAGCTAAGTATACATCATCAGATTATAAAATTATCCAGGATTCCCCTCTCACATCACCATGCCCTGATTGATAAACAATTTGGAATTTGCTGAAGCATATCATGTGCCATATCCACCCCATCAAATTCCTTGCAGATTTCATAAATTTGACAAGTTCCGAGGCATTCCACTCCTCTTCGTAGATTCTTCATTAGTAATGGTATCACCTATTTCGGCTAAACAAGTTGGTTGTTTGGTGATGCATATGCAACAAAAGAAAATTCAGCATCAAAGAAAAGAGCACTAACTAGATAACAACAAATGCCTATTCAAACCTTGAGATCCAAACACAGTGAATACGTTACAAATAAATTTTTTTATTCACGAATGTGTCACAAACTTTCCTAATTATATTAGAATAAACCAATACATTGAGGATTATTTATTTTAGTTCAGGAATATCAAATGGAACAGCTAATCTGAAAAAAGAAAGAAGTTTCGCAAATTTTTTTTAAGAAAAAAACAAGTAGCCTCCAATTTAGATTTACTTGTCAACGCTAACTCTTAACCTTGCATGGTAATGCAATTCAAAGAAAAGGATTGTGGATCCTTTTTTGGAAGGAAGAATGGATAGAGTACGTAAACATATTTTAAGCATATCATATTATGACAAGAAATTGATTTTCTTGGAAAAGCGTTAAATGCGACAAGAAAGTGGGGGCCAGCAAATGACAAGGAAGAGCATGCCAAATTAATATCAGGCCATCAATAGAAACTGAAACAAAAAATTGCATAGGAAATTAAAAGTTGCTTGAGAAGTTCTGCACTAATGAGGCCTAAAGTGACATACTGATCAGGTACCAACGGGGTAGTCTTTACTTTTGGCTCAACCACACGCCCAATGGCGAAAATTCCACCTCCATTTGTAGTGTCCAAGCAATGAGAAAATACCTTCTTCACTTTCCCAGAGGAAGCTAGTTGAGATAACATAGATGAATTTGACTGTCCCAAAACCAAGAATTCCGTCAAGTGCTTCACCTGATGAACCTAAATCAGCAGATTGTTGTGCACCACACCTATATCAAACATGATGGAGCAAAAAGATTTATTTAAAACTTGAAAAAGCAGCATGTCTAGAATACTACTAAGCCATAATGGAAGCAGCAGAAGTTATAGGGTAATAATTCCTCCTAGATTTGTTATGTTCTGTTGTTAGTACAAGATACTTCCTAGATGACATCAACAACATGTCTAGAATACTACTAAGCCATAATGGGAAATGAATCACTACCAAAAGTGAAAGAATATCCATGTCTTTTGGTTCCAGGACAATTTCTTTCACCATCTTGATCATTTAAAAGTGACACATTCTTCTAAAGCATTGCTTGAGCCACTTAGCAATTAGATGACAATAACAAATAAAGATTATGAGTTTTAGTGAAAAGAAAATCCCTTTTCATAGAATAATATTAAGAATCCTAATGGTGCCTTGAAATGTCACATGGAAAATATAGGCACCCATTGAACATAGACGATGGTAAACATTTTTCAAATTATTAGGAGGATCCTAAACAGCCTTAGCTCAAATACAAAACCATTGCAACTACAACAGTTTGCTAAATTAACGCAAGGAGCAAGCCGACAAATTTGAGTTGAATCCAGAACAGAGTTTACCCGAATGTGACACTCCCATTGGCAAGTTCTGTCTGATGATCACCAGTGACTTGGTTGTATTGAACAACATCTGTCACATAAAACCCAGAACTCGTGCTCCCGTCACCATACGACACGCTGTACTGGCAAGGCAAGTTTGGCGTGCATCCTGGAATGTCTCCCCCATACAATGAGGAGCAGAAATTCTGGTCACAAGACACATACTTTGCAGTGCTTGATCCTTTAGGATCAAACAATGCAAGCTCTACCTGCAAGGCACCAAAATCAACCCTTTTAATCAATACACAAAACAATCATCCCACAGAAAAGAATAGCACTGCGAGAGATCATCAAACAAAACTCAATAAAGATTACCCCTTGTATATCACTTTTCTTAGGGCAACGCTGGCATGTCACACAATTCACCCAAAGGATGTCACTTCCGGTGTCCACCTGCACATAATAGTTCTTGGGTGGCGATCCAAGCGCAATTTGAGCAAAATAAAGCCTACAAACAACCCAATACGAAAATAAAAACATCAAGCATTATTCCACATTAGGTATACACAATTCACAGACCAAATCCAACAAAACAACGAGAGAGAAGTAAATAGAAAGCAAACCCCGTGCTGGTAGGCAGGCCCACTCCACCCATAGGGAGATCAACAGCAGAAAGAAGCCGACCATGGCGACGAGCATCATGCGCACGGAGCTCCTCCACCATCCGCCGACCAAAGAACTTGTGCTGCACCTTGAAAATCCCATTCCCAGAAACACCAATCGCCCCACTCTCAAAAACCACCAAAACAAGCAAAAATACAAAACATCCACCAAGAATTCTCCTCCGATCCATGAAATCCCACAAAAAAAACCACAAATCTCACCACCACCTCCTCTTCTCTCTCTCTCTCTCTCTCTCTCTCTCTCCGGAGAAAGGGAAGCAAAAAGAAGAAAAAAAAGAAGAAAGGGTTCGCTTTCCAACGGTTTTCGCTTAAATATGAAACAAGCGGGAGCGTGTTCTCTTTTTTATACCAGCTTCCTTTTCGGCGTCGGAAGGGAAGCCAGCGATGCCAGCTCTCACCGCTCAAGAAGGGCATCATTTTTTTATTATATATATATATATATTTATAATTTTTAAATCATCAAAACTGGCATTCATTCATAAATGTTTGAAAATTTTTATTTTATTATTTTTTTTTTTTTTTAAATCATTTTTATTTAATGTTGCTTTGCTTTGAGTTTAATTTATCTTTCTTTTAAACTTTGACCGGATTGGGTTTGTGGCCACGTGGGGCAATGGACGTGCCTACCTGTCTCCTGCTTTGCGTCGGCTGCCCCTAGAAAAAAACATAATAGGGGCTTTTTTGACATTTTCATCCATTCAAAAATGTGTAAGATTGAATTTATATATCTCTCTTTTATTATAAATTTTAAATTAATAATACTTTATACTTGTAATAATATGTTAAAAATTAATTTAATAAATACTTTTGTACGTGCAATGCGTTTGTCAATTCTGGTGTTGATAAGTTGTTAACTAGATATCTATCTGTGCACTTTTTATAGGTAACATTCAATTGAGACTTATATAAGTAATAAGGTACAATGCTGACTTTGGGAAAAAGAAAAGTTGACCCAGAATATATGCATTTAATAAATATTATGATTTTTTGGTATGCAAGAGATGTATGTTTTTTAGTCCAATATTTGAGTTTCATAAATGCTATGATTTTTTGGGCATATAAGAGAAATGTTTTATATTTAATTTTTAACAGTGACAATACAGATGTGTTGAAAGAGTATTTTTGTGTTTATGCATATCTGTGATTTAATTATTTATTTTATTAAAAAAATTATAGAATGTATATATATATATATATGCATTTCACATAAAATTTTTATTAAAAATTATATTTAAAGAAAAAATGTATGAATGTTTATTTTCATATATCATGCGGAAACATACTTATTTTCATATTTCAGAAAATAGTCAAAATACCAATAAGGGAAATAAATCTAATTTTAAATTAAATAAGGGGCAAAAATCCAAAACATTAATGGAGACTCCAGTGAACATCTCTGTCACAACAACTAGCAATTAGTAATATGACTAACTTGCTAAGTAAGTATCCTCATGGTTTCCATTTATTTAAGTGCCTCCTTCCTGGAAGCTTTGGTTTTTTGGATAAAGCTAGAAGCATATTGAAACATATATTAATATATAGATACCAACAATCAACTTAATTACCTACTTAAGTTGTGAGGATAGAATGAAAACAAAGCCAAAATTAATATAGTGATTAAGAGTTCAAATTTCTCCCTTTCATGATAAATAATCTAAATATTGATTTCTTCACCGAGAAAAATAAATTAATCTTTCTAGTGATTTTGAAATTTTTTACTTTTTAAATATGACAAGTTCTATATTAAAAATCAAGGCGCTTAATTTTGTTTAACATATAAATGGCAAATTTATTTAGGCTACTATTTACTTAATTATTTTAGTCCAATTGCTTGACATAAGATTATTGAAGCTGTTGACTCCAATTAAATTTCATTATATATTGCTGAGATATGAAGTTAAGTCGATGAAACACATTCGCATTGCTCATGAAATAAAAATAATATAGAATAATTATATGTTAACCATTGTATAACAAAACTTAGTAAAAAACAATAATAATAATAAAAATCTATCTTTCTGTAAAACATTGATAAATTGCCATTTTGTTTTTAAATAAAGGTATATATCCAAATTTTAACTTCAGTATTTTTTTTAAAAATTTTTGGAAAATAATATGATTTTTATGGAATTATTCAATTATTAACTTCTACAATGATAATAATAATTAGTTAAAAAAAATCACTAAAAAAAAAAACTCAACTAAAACTTTCTCAAATCTCAGGCAAAATTCTATTATTTTTCAGGGCATATATGCAAAACACCCAGTAAACTGTAAAAGCCCTAATCCCAAATTCCCAACCGCCTTGCGTTTGTCTTCTCAAGCGCTGGCTTCCCTTTCCGGCATACTCGCCGTTCGCTCTCCGGCTTCATCTCAATTTTCGGAATTCGTCGGCCTTGATTCGTAAGGCTCTTCCTTCTTCTCAATTGCTTCTTCCCTACTCGCCGTTCTTATGTAGTGCCTGCGCAGTTGCTTATCAGTTTTCCTTTGATGGCAATGTCTTTTGATGGGTGTGAAAAATTATATAGGATATAGACTAATGTTTGCAAATTTCATGTGGTTTACACCTGTAAAAGTTAAAATTGGCATGATTTCAATGCAGCAATATATGTATATTATGTATATCCATTGGACTATTCTTGGAAGTTATTGTCTCAACTCTCAGGACTTCTGCAATTTGGCCATCCATTTTTGTGTTTCATGCGATTTTGAAAAGATGAAATTGGAACAGTTTCACTGCAGCAATGTATTTTTATCCTGTTCTGTAGATTATTTTTACAAGTTAGAATATCAACTTCTGGTCCTAGTTTAAGTGGTTTGTGGAAAAAACATCTTCTTTCTGTAATCCTCTGCGATTCTATAATTGCAATTTTATTGGCTTTTTTGTATGTAATCTTTATTATCATGCAATTATGCAAGTATTATTTAGGTTGTGTTTGGATAGAAAATAATGATGGAAAGGAGGAATAGCTATTTCCTACCTTATGCTTGGCTCTTATTCCAGCAATAAGCTAATAGCAGAGATCGCCGTGGAATTAACTTGTTCCTGAATAAGACCCCTTATTCTTTGGGGGTTTGGCTTAGAATGTAGGAAAAAGATATGTATTATATCATGTTATTCCTTGTCTAGACTCTAAACACCTTCTTATGTGATATTTGTAATATTATGTTTTTTTTTTATTTTTATAACCAGAATGTATTTTTTTTTTTACAGAAATTTCCAAATGTCTGGAATTTTTATGATGCATATGTTAGTTTTGGTTTTGTTTTTTCTATAAATCTAGAAATGTTACATTTCTGAATCTCAAGCAAATTTTTTGTTTGGCCTGTGGCAATTATCTCATGGCCCCAACTCCTTAGCTGGTCCACCATGCATTAAATCCTTTTTAATGATTTGTCTTTAATGTAATCTATTTTATTGGTTCTATAGGTGAGAGATTTTAATAATAATTAAGACACAAGGCACGCTTAGTGGTCAGATGTGATTTTCATGATAATGGACCTGGCACCCTTTAAACTAGATATTGATGAGCTTCTTGATGAGTTCACTGAGGTAATTAACTTCTAGTTATCAGCCATTATATTCTTGTTTTCTGTAGGAAAATGATTTTCTTTGGTGTTTTGATTTTCAAAATGGCAGGGAAATTTGACTACTTTGACGGATTTCAAGAGGCTGTGGGCAGCTAGAAAGTTCTCATACATCTATGAAGCTAGACCTACTACAAACTCTGCTTTCTTCATGCAATCCCTTTTCTCATATTGCATCAGTATGTTTGGATGCTTATCATGCTCATTCCAACTTATGATGTATATCTTTGAGGTTTCTATGGTTTGATTACTTTTAATCGTATTGTCTTGTGAACGTAGGTAACATTGTTTCTCAAGCCCCGCTGGCAAGGCGATTGGGTGGTCTTTATTGCCTTTATTGTCTTCATCAGACACAGCCCTACAAACCTAGCTTCAAGATTTACTTGTCCCTTGGTATGCTTTGTTTTAACTTTTTTATTTTTTTAGATACGTTTGTTTTTCTACATCATATTTGTTGATTGTATGATTTAAAGAAGCCATAGTTATGCATAGAGAGCAATCCTTAATTATTTCACTGTTGATTGTCATTTGATAGATATTTCCACTTTTAATGTCTTGAAGAATGCAGGACTTGTGATGGTAGAGATTATTATTTGGTTCATTTCTCTATGATCACTGCATCTTTTTCTTTTTCTTTTTTTTTTAATATAAAAAGTCCTTTTTATTTAATTTCATGCTGCTGTTATGCTTTCTTCAACAGTATTTTCCCCTTTTTTTGGGTACATGGGTTGTTTTTGAATGTTGCTTACCATTACTTCTTCTTTGCTCTTTCAAATTACAGATGAATTGAGGAGACTTAGAAAGTTGGTGATTGATGCGAAGGAAAATGGCATCAAAGTGGTTATCGCATTAGTGAAAAGAATGCTAGTTATGAACATGTTTCTATTTGGTTCTGTCGATATAGCTGGTGGTTCTGTAACTCAGAGAGTTGAGGAAATCACTAAACTGCAAAACAAGCACATTCAAATTGCATGTGAGAAGTATCGTATCTGATTCATTCTCTGTGCCTTTCTCAGCATTCATTAGACTCTAAAAATTCCTAATTACTGTTATGTTAGTATTTTGATGCCTTTTCTAATTTGTTCTCTTTTTCAATGCAGATTATTGTCTAACACTCAGATTGAGGACTTTCTGCATATGGACCTCGTAAGTTAGCATTTCTTTTTCTGAAGCAGAATTTTTCTTGTTTTCATGTTGTCCCTATAAGGTGTTTATATATGATAAATGGTTAGCTTGTTTTTCTGAGATGAAAAATAAAACTGAAACAGGTTGTTTTAAGTAGAAGAACATGATATCGAATTTTATCACCTGGTCCTTCATTTTTGCACTTAAGAATGCATTTTTGCTCCTGTTAGCTTAATGTGTATTAGAAATTGATGTGAAATCTCCTAGTTTTGTAGAGACACTTCTCTGTATGTAGGTATGCACTAAAGTATGTGAAGGTCATTTTCATTTTCTTTTATGTACAACATTATCATTTAACTCAACATCCTACGGTTGTGTGTATGCGGGTGGAGAAAATTAAGTTTACAGACTTAAACTCTTTGAGTTTAAGTTATATTGGCACCTCTACTTGGACTTTGAAATGATAATGTGCACTTTAAGGTTCTTGCACTTTCTTTGTAGAAAAATCATGTAGAAGATTGTCTCTTAGTGATGGGCTACTTATAGGTCAGGACTTGTCATTCAAAGATATCTTGGCCAAAAAAAGAAAGTAAGAGAATTTTTTGTAATTTCAAAACTATTAATAGGCCAGAAACATGATTCAAAAGCTTCTACATGTCGCTTTATTTTTGAAAGCTAAGTTGGAGAAATGTGACTTTTTACGTTGATCATAAAAAAAGTGTTATTTGACATCATTATTTACGAGACAGAAGAATGGCAATAGCCATGTTACTTTTCCTTTTGTTTTATAAGATTTTAATCATTAAACCCTACTCTCAACTTCATGTGTGATTTCATGAACAAAATTGGTATTGAATAAAAGATAAAAATTTATGAAGCAAGTCTTTAAAGCTATCTGGGTCCATACTTGAGTGCTGATTACCTATTATTTTGGCAGGGTGCAGAAATGGAGCTTAAAGTACTCAAAAAAATGTCAGAAGAATATGAAAATGCAAAGCAACTGGCTATCAAAGGTGCTTCTACATTACCAATTGATTAATGCTACCTTTTCAATTTTCTCAATCCTGTCACAGCCCGTATGCACTAACCTCTTACGCGTAAGAAATCATGATGATCAGAGAGTTTTATAGGTTCATTCTTTTAAAGTTTTAGTTAAAGGAGCTGTCGCAGTTTGCAGACTTGATTCCCTTTTTCGGTCTTTGCTAAAAATTTCTTTTGAGAAGCATTATGTACCTATATCAGAGCTATTCAAAGTAAAGTTATCCTAGAGATACCAGTAACTCAGTTGGAAACTATATAGACCATTAAGTTTCTTGTATTCAACTGAGTGTTATTCAAGGTGAGTTTTAATTGGCTGGAGGAAGCTCAAAAGATGCTTTTGGCAATTATGTCATATTTAGCATGATTTGGAACTGAAGAGATGCTGTGTATTGTGTTCTTATTTTAAGACTTAAGAAATTGCACAACGTGTGCAAGATGTTTTCATTACTCATAGGCCTGTAATCAAGAGCTTTCTTGCAACTATTTTTCTACTCATTCTCATTTACTTTCTAATTTCAGAGGCTAGTCAGAAGGTTGAGGTTCAGGACATAAAACATATAGCAGAAAATAAGAAACTGGTAGGGAACATGGTGAAAGAAATAGTGGATGAATGGGATGCTCAAAAGGAAATGTTCTATAAGCAGACAGGCATTAGCCAGCGAAACGAGGTTGCACTTGTTGATGATTTTGATGAATTGGAACATCTACTGAATGAATGAAGTTGATAAACCAAACTGATTTCAATCACCTTTAGCCTTCTTCATGTTCGAGCAGGATGAACAGGTATGTAGTACTGTTTATTTATTGTGTGCTTTCTTTTTCATAGGCCTGATTGTTGGAGAATTGTTAAGTCATCATTTAAATAATATTGAGATTTGCTGACCTTTTCAAACTTCTCATGAAGCAAATTTTCTTGCTTAAACCAACATAGAAGATGTCCCAAGTAACAAGTCTTGGTAAATTAAAGAATGCAAGTTCTATACAAAGATTTGACTTGAGTTTGAGGTCTGCTTTCTGTGGAGATTGTTATGAACATTAGCCCTTCTTTTTCAGAATCCCCCCTACAGAATTAGTTTGTTTAAATGGCAATCCTATTTTCTTCTCACCTTTTTAATTGTCTGTTAACATGCTTATTAGAATTATATTCTTGTTGCTTTGTCAAATGCGACCTGTGGCAAATATGGAATCTTTCTTCTAACCTTTACAATGGTTCTAAACTTGCAGATTGGGGAAGACAAACACAATGAAGCTCTTTTTTCATGCTGAAGTTGCTGAGGAGTAAAAGTACTCATTCCTGAGCAATGAAACCAAAAGAAGTGTACTCTACAAAGTCATACACAAGGATGGGATTTTGTTCCTGGTTCTTGTAACTATCGGCTATTTCAATTTTCAACTGAAATGTCACTTGTCCTCCTGTGCATGGCTTACAGGTCAAATGATCAAGTTGAAATTTTGTTCATATGAACTATAATTTGTTATTCTATTTTGAGATGTGTGAAAAATATGTATAATTCACATCTATTGTTTGCGTTGCGTGTAAATCTTATTTATCAGGTTTAAGGTGGATAGTTTGTTATAATGAGTTACAATTATTTTCAGTGATGGTGATAGTAGAATTAACCATCTGATAGATTAGCAATGATGTTTAGGCTGAATTGATTGTCGGAATGGCATGGTGGTCAAGATGGCATTTATGTAGCATTCATTTTTAAAAATTAAATTATTATTATTATTTTAATCTTAGTATAAATGATAAACTGAAAATCTTCTCCTTACACTTTAAATTATAAGGGTTTATGATTTATTATTTAGGGTTTATGGCTTAGGATTTACGATTTAGGGTTTGGGATTTAGGATTTACGGTTTAGGATTTAGGGTTTATGTTTTTTAAAGTTTGGGTTAAAAGTTTTATAATATTTGGGTTTAAGATTTTAGGATATTAGGGTTTAAAGTCTAATATAAACCTTTGAACTTAAAAAATAAAAAAAATAAAGGTTTAAATAATAAAAAAAATTAAATTAAAAAAAATGATAGATAAATAATGGCGTGGATTTTAACATGGTCATTCAGACTATCAATTCGGCATAAATGGAATTACTCATAAATAAATACTTCTCCAAATTTTTATTTGATTTTAAATATTTTTAAAATTAAAATAAAGTGGAAATTGTCAAAAAAAATCCTTTAAGTTTGTAAAATTGTCAAAAACACCCCGTTAGTTTTGCAATCCCCAAAATCCCTCCTTTTAAACTCTATGCTTTTTCAAACCCCCAAACCCTCAGAATCTGATGTGAACGGAGTGAGTTTTTAAATTTTTGAATGAAAAATGCCTCATGACGGGGAGTCAGTCTGCATACCATCTCAGCGATTTGAGAGAAGTGGGCGGTTTTCCGTAGGGTAACCAGAGACGAATTTATCGGAGCCCGCTTAATCGCTTTTTCTCAACTCACGCCTTCGCCTTTTTCCATTTCGGCTGCCTCCGAGTTGTCTCTACGCTCAAGCCTCTCAGAATCGGCATTTCATCGCCTTTTCCCTTTCCACCCAGATCTCGAAGGAGAAGTCCCCCGCAACTAGTTGGCATTTCATCGCTTGAAATCTAAGGTATTGAGTATGGTTTTATGTTAACTGCTCATACAAAGAAAGATTTTTTTCGGTTTTGTTTTTGTGCTCCGTTGCTGGAAGATATCGAAGTCTGCAGGGGATTTCTACTGGGGTTTTGTTAGTCTACAGGAGATTTCTCATCGGGGTTTTGTTTTGTTTTGCGATTGTGACTAGTATACACTATCGAATCTGGGTTTTTCGATCAGTTATGATTTCGTGTAATATTTATAATGTACATTTCCCGCTTCGCTTTGATATGGTCTGCGCTTTACAAACGAGGGTTGACGTTTAAGAAAATGAGATGTTACTGCTTAACATTTGTTGTCCCCTGCTTTAAGTATTCTCGCCCTCTGCTTAACAAAATGGGCTCTGCTTAACATTTTATATCTCTCGTTTAATAACCGAGAGTTCTACCGCTTTAAAAACCTTATATTTCCGCTTAAACTTTTTGTCAATACTGCATGTCGAATGTGTTGTTATTTGTCGCGAGGCTTGTGATTATGGCGGTCAACCCTAGTTAACGGTCGATGCTATTCGACTATCGGTAGTGGAGACTTTAGGCTGAATTGAAAAATAACATGACCCCTCGACACTGGGAGATTATTCGACCTGGACACCGTTCTAGCTGCTCATCGAGCTAGAAGCTATATACCAAGAGAGAGCCCTTCTTGATTCTCTTTTGCAAAAGGTACCATGGTCGCACCAATAAATTCAGGGATCGGGAAAGCTCTCCGAGTTTGAGACCCAGATGTGGCCCTCGTGCGGTCAGTCCAGCGTTACGATGGCGACTTGAGTGGTCTTCGGGAAGAAGAAAACCGGTCGTCGTTCAAGGGCGGTGATCTATCAAAGACCTACGAGAGACAGAGACTCCATCAAGAGCACTCTGCTGCAACTTGTTCGGCCGAGGGAGAAGAAGATAATTTGACAAACTCCCGATGGTGTACCTCATGGGGGACGATCCTCTTCCCAAATACATCATGCCTTTCGGTTCCGAATCGGATCGTTGATTACGCCGATGATCTACCGACCATGGGGGCGACACGCGATGGCGCTAGCGACGCACAAGTGGCTTATGGAGGATATTCCAGCAGCGCCTGGCAGAGTGCAAGATCAGATGCGTCGGAAGAGACTCAACACGTGGTACATTAAAGGGTTGCTCGGTCGGCTTAACGTCTGGTTTTTACGAGCCTGAACGGGAAGAAAGTCCGCTTTCAGCAAGATCCCAAGGATGTCGTACTACGGTGAAAGTACTTCTACGGAAGCAAGCTGACGGTGAGAAACGAGCTTGTCATCACTCGATGGAAAAGAGGTAATAAATCATGGACAATGTTTAACATAAGTCTTTAACGTTTAAACATTTTATTTAGCGTTTAACTTTTAGTATTTACCGCTTAACTCTTTATTCATACTCGGTTTTAAATATTTTGTTCTCCGCTTTAATTATATTCTATAACGTTTAAATATATAAACACTGCTGTTTAAATATAGTTTTTATAGTTTAAAACTGAATGATTTCATTTGAAATTGTTCTGGTTTACATATGTTAGTTTCCCGATATGGTTCGCTGACGTCGAAGAAGAAATATTTGTTAGGTCAACCGAGCGGATGGATGTCATTGCTCGGGAACCACTTGCTCGAGCGAGGATGAGAGGCGTACTCTATGCTGGGCTACTGGGACGCCCTGCTCTCCTACTTCCAGCCCACGCACGCCGCACGATCTCGCCCGACGCCGAGAAGCCCTCCCCTACCCGCAGATTGCAACAACCCCCTACCACGATAACGACAAATCGAGTGTGGCAGCCCCGACCATGGCGCACCCTCCGGACCGCTGCACTTACCTGACATTAGGCGAAGATGTCACCGCGAACTCTTTACTGCAGCATGCCGGATATTGATGACCGAGGTTTCCTCGGCTTGCACGCTCGTGTCGAGGTACCGGAAGGAGCGTTCACAAATCGGCCAGCGCCATCCCTCGAAAGAATCGAGCACCCGGACGAACGAGGCGCCGACTTGACGACGAGGACATCATCGGAAGGTCATTCCAAGACGACCACATTCAAGAGACTTACGAAAAGAGGAGAACACATCGTCCTGTCTACACCGACGGGGACGACGATGAAACAATAGCAACACCATCGGGCGTCGATGTGGTCGTCACCGCTGAGAAGGCCGCTGACTCTCTTCTCGATGAAATCCTCGACCATGGAACCCTGATGCCGATTAAGATGCGATCAAAGATGGACACAATCAACGAAGATCAAGAACAAGTTAAGGGTGTCTCCCAATGATGTCGTTGTCATGGCACGCGTTGAGAAGATCGTCGAATCCGTTGCTGCAGTGGCGCATGACGCCGCGACAGATCGCATGACCCAAGCAGGACACAATTTCACCACAACAAGAACCATGTAAGGATGTGCTCAAGTGGGTTGATCTTTGTCGGCCGCCGTCCCCTCAAGATCGCGTACACAATCCCACAACAAGAACAACCATGTAAGGATGTGTTCAGCGTTGATGCGTCGCCGCCATCATCCCCGCATCGAAGGAAGATGCTGTCGAAGACTCGACCGAGCAACGAGAGAGATGATCAAGGCCAATCAAAAATGGGACTGATGGCTCGAAAGCTTTTTGATTCGAAGAAGAAGAAATGGGTTGGCTTTCGAGTCGTCTTTTAACAAATACGAGCAGGAGTTGATGAGGATCTTCCTCAATCGCTCTATGGATTCGGTAAGTGTAAAGTTTTTATGATATTGTTTAAAGGTTTTATTATAGTGTTTAACAATTACCTAATAGTGTTTTAATACCTTTATGTTATCATTTAATTTGTCTACTTAACATTTAATTATATATAATATCATGTAACAATTGATAATATCATTTAAATATTTTTAATATGGTCTTATTATATCTGTTATCGTTTAATCTTCAAAGATCTGTCGTGGAAGAATGACACTGTCGAGACCACATGCGACAAATTATACACGCTGCTTGAGGGAAGGAGATGGTCACTGATGATGTGATGGACGCTCGTATGCATAATACAAAAGTCGGCGAGCAAAGAGCCATATCCTTACAAGAAGCGCGCCTCCATCACCGACCGCTTCATGCTGTTTATGTCCAAGCGAGACGACGCACATGACACAATTATGGCTATGATCGGGGATGCGCTGCGCAAAGCTCGCATGAAGTTCAAATTGTCATCCTCCCGATAATCACATGAATGGCCACTTCTACATGTCGTCGTCCTGACAATGATAAACAAGAATACATGCATTATTCTTCATGTCCGGGGTACGATAAGGACGCGTTGGACATGGTAAGTTCCTTAATTATGTCCTATTAATATCTATTTGGTATTTAAATCACTATTCTAATCTCGACTTGCATATCTCGACAGCGGAATCTATTCGACAATTGTGTCGATATGGAGTTCGGCGAGTCGACGATGGCAAAGTACCCACTCGTGCACGACATAGAAACCCCACGCCAAAAACAAGGAAGCGTCGATTGCGTCGCTCATCGTCATGCGTTTTATCGAGCAATTACTTTGGGGTGAGAAGTTACGACTACCGCAGACAGACGTTCCTTACCCTCGGATACTGGTATGTTACCCGCATACTTAAGGAGGGAGGCGTACCGACGTCCCATGCATAAAGGGGTCGTCACAAGCGGGTTAAATTTTTGTTTTTCAAGAACATGTCCTCAGTATATCCGAATGTCAATTTTATTTTTCGAATGTAAACTCGGACAAATTCATTTCATTGTTTTCGTGTTCGAAGAGCATGACTTGTATATGTTAATGTAAATTTTGTTTGTTTTGAATTAGTAAAAGCGAGGTTAAATTCCATTCGGTTTCATTTCATTGTTTAATTTACGTTCTAATTGTGTACATTTCACTTTCATTGTTTAAATATACTATATATCGTTTAAATATCAGTTTTAAATATTTCAAAATACGTGTACTCGCTTAAAATAACACTCTGTCTCTGCTTAACTAAATGCATTCATTGTTTAAATAAATATGGGAAGTCTGCCCATCAATAACTATATATCTCAATGTAAAGTTTGTTTGTTTTCAATTGTAAAGGCAGGTTAAATTTCATTCGAGCTTTCATTTCATTGTTTAATTTACGTTGTAGTTGTGTACATTTCCGCTTTCATTGTTTAAATATACCATATATCGCTTAAAACATCGCTGAAATATTTCAAATTATAGTGTATCCGTTTAAAATAACAATGTCTCTGTTTAAATACATTCAATTCGCTGTAAAGAGGTAGAGTTTAAATATGGAAACAACTCCATCAATACACAATGTTTCCCCAGTCATCGCTCGGCTTATTAACAATACCTAGTCGGCCGCGCTTCATTCAGAAGATCGTCGATTGCGACCGGATCCATGGCGGCGGGCGTCGATGTAACTCGCGGACATCAAACGCTATGCGACTCGATCCTCTTTCGCTCAGGCCGCCCGTGCCTTCTCGTCACAGGGCGGTCGCAAAGCGAAGCTCACGATTTCCGATCGAGGCATCGTCATCGTCGGGTATGGGGAATATAGCTTCCTTTGTACGCAAGTTTGTAATTGTCGACGGTGAAGTACCCGCTAATAAATCGATGTACGTTGCGTCTGCATCGCATTATTGCTGCTGCGCGTGTTTTCGCAAGGGATACCATAAACTTGCCACCTTCGACATGAACAAGTTCTGATGGCGAGATCCACGTAGTTCTCGCCGATCGGTCGATCACTCGTAACGATCATCGACACAACGACCAACACGAAGATTTCGTACCGTCCTCAACAATAATCGCTACCTTGGAATGTATGTCCGGGCATAAGTAGGTCTCCCATTTGTTGCTCGCTCACTGCCCGGTTACATAACATGCGCATCAACTCGAACCTCGCAAATAAGGTTAAACAAAGACAGATGATGGTTAAATAATTCAGTAAACATGTTTAAACATTATTGTAAATATTTAAACGAAAGGATTAATATTTAAAGTCACACAAGTGTAATTAAACAAAGATTGAGAATGTTTAAAGGGTAACACTAAATGTTAAGTGTAAAACCAACATTCGCAGACCTTATGGAGTCGACCATTTTCGCCACCGATAAATGGACGAGCTTCCTCGATCCAAGCATTGAATCGACTCGACGACGCTTTGAATACATCTCACCCCAACGATCACCTCCGAGATGAATCATCGACCAACGTGCCATATCCGATTTATTAATCAACGAAGTGATGAGCTTCGGGTGATGCGGCTCGCAGCTTCATTCACTCGGTATCATCGAAATCTTTAGCGTGGATGCCCACGCACGCGAAGCATATGAACCCGAGCACTCCTCCCTCAATGCCTTCCCAAGTCCGACATCGCTTTCATAAAATTGGCCTCCAAATGTCGAAGCACGATGTAGCGTGTGCTGAAGAAGGGAAGACTCTCGCAATTGCTTCCTCACAAGGCCCTTGGACCTGTCCGACACGAAGGTAATTATCTCATGATAATCTCCATCCTCGTATAAGGCATCGCCTAACCTAGATACGAACCAAGTCCAATCGCATCGGTCTCGCTTGTCGACTATACCGAGGCGACGTGGAAAAACCATTGTTTCCATCTTTCCCTCGTGGCACCCAAAGAGTGTACCCCGATATTTTTCCAAGGAGGTGGGTACCATCGAGAAACGAGGAGCGGCCTCGCGAAGCCCTCTCGAATCCTCACAATACACGCTACGAAAGAAAAGAATGCACGCTTTAAAACGATCACCGCCTCTTTCCACGATCGCAATCGTCGCCGGATTTGTCTCACCCACCTTATCCACATACCAAAGCAAACAACGTGAGTCGGAGATGTCACCGCCAGTCGAGGACCACCCGGCATGCTCTTTTTCCCAACCAAGCCCTGCTTGCGATGGTATGTGGACACCATGTTCCCCGCAACATGTCCCTTCCTCGAATGTCGATGGCCTCAGTACAAGGGACGGTCCTCGAGCTTCGAATCACTCGTCGCTAACCCATTTTTCGACGCTTTCGGATGTGACGTCGAACCTACGCCACCACCGCAAGTGCGACGGGTTGATTGTCTTGATTCTGAAAAGTATTTTTGTTATACTCTTTTGACGCATGAAGCGCTTAACGACAACCACTCGGCAGAGACATTCCACAACACCCGATGTTTTTTTCGCTCTTTATGAAATCGAAGTCAAAATTCCTTTTGATTGCATGATTTGAAGTACATCCTCGAAATGTTCGACATCGTCAAAACGTCTGTCAATATCCAACGACAAAGACTTTCGTAATGATCTCGACGAGGAAGGAAGACATCCCACACCGTCGTGGTCACCATGGGGATGAATGGGAGCACTGCAGAATCAATTCCGCCAACATTTCGATCAAATAAAAAGATCAATATGTTAAGCTGAGAATATAATGTTTAAGTGATAATGATCAATATTTAAACGTTAAATTAAATACTTAAGCATTTAACTAATAACGAAACGACTAGTACAATATGTTAAACAACGACTTTTACATATTTACACAATAAACGACCCCTGCATAACCGGAATAATTAAAAGAAAAAGGAACTCTACAACGAGTAAAACCTCGCTTTCATTAGGATTCAAGAATGGCACATTTTTCCGCTCCCCGACGACAAGATCAACTACAAAGACATTTGAAGATGGAGTGGACGTGACACATCCACTGGAAGTCAACATCGCTTTTCTATTAGGGCAAACCGCTTTTATATCCATCTCGGTGTGATGAACTTAACCCTCGATAAGAGAAACTTCGAGACCCCATCGCTCACATATCTCGCCTAACACCAACTCCCAAGAAGTCCGAAAGCAGTGAACATTAGCACCCTTCCCTCCCCGTCGAATCTAGCAATACCACAAAAACTCTCCATAATATATCGGGCCGAAAACCAAATCGTACAAACCAAATGAAGTTAAGAACAAAAAGAAGACGTAAGAAGAAGAAGTAGAAGATGTAAAGAACAAAATCAAAGCAATGAAAGGCAAACAAAAAGCCAGCTTGTACGATGACAGAGGTTGGGACTAGACGTGATGTGATCGGGCGGTATTTTTTTCCCTCCATCCCAAGGGCAAAAAGGGAAATATATGTCACTCGCTCGCGAGGAAGACATATTGTCATCGCTCGAATGAACGTTCTCAACTCAACATGAGTCTCTCTGTAAACGCTAGCTTTTTATGTTTAAACGGATACATATAGTGTTTAAAATAATGGTTAACCTGCTTTAACTAAAGTCTATATCATGTAAATAATATGTTATCGCTTTAAATCGAATGCTTTCACCGACATCACAGTCAAGATGGGTACCTCCCTCGGTCATCGCTTTAAACATCTTTACGTATTTTTCTTAAACACCGTTGTCATTGTTTAAAGAGTAACTAGAGTATTGTTTAACTTTTTCTATTGTTTACACCGTTGTCATTGCTTTAAAGAGTAACTTTTTCTTAAACACCGTTGTCACTGCTTAAACATAGTTACGTATTTTCTATTGCTTACAACGACGTTCTTTTGTTTCCCACATTGTTTGTTTTTTACTAGGTCTATGTTTAAATTTCGTAGGTTCACAACAAATAAGCTTGTTTCGCTTTTTATTTATAAAAGATTTACAACATTTACAACATTTACAACGTCCGGCTTCTGACTGACACTCACGACTCGACCGTCGATAACTAAAACCAGTGTCCCAGACATTCGAACGCTCACGATGGCCAGACAACATGCACATCAACTTGAACCCCGCACAACGCATAACATTAAAAAGGTTAAACAACACATATTCACTTTAAAAACGACTATTAATCAATGTGTCGCGCCTGGGACTTAAAACGAAGATCCCCGATAGTTAAACACGTAATCGTAATAGTCAGTACACCCGACGTAATGTTCTTAAATGGTAGCAGAAAGTCTCAGCTGATAAATATCAACCCTCAGTCTTAAAGGATGTTTCCTCGATCTCCTCCTTTAGAGAATCCTCCGCAATCACGAAATACGTGAAAAATTTCTTTTCTTACCCAAGTCGAAATGCTCGCTTAATCGTCATTTCCATCATCCATCAGCAAGAATCCTCTCGTGATTCGTGCAATTATGAGAGCATTTCGACTCAAGCGAAAAAGATAATTTAACTTGTTGCGTGATCGCGGCTAAACGATTCTCAAGATAAGGAAGAAGGTTCACGAAACATCCTTTTCGTGATAGAGGGTCATGTCCATGGGAAGAGTGAGGACGAGGAGGAGGAGGAGGATGATGAGGACGACGAGGAGTGGTCAGTCCACTGGGGAGTGGTTCTTTCCGGTTATTTATGGTGTGAATTCCACGTGCAGTCGACTCTTCATATCCGAGAAAAAAGTTAAACGCATACGATGGCTCGATATCGATCGACGAGAACGAATCGGGTGTTCGAGAAATTTCATGTTACCGCAGATAAATTTTAACGCCAGTCATTAATTCTTACGCACGGATACCATAACCTCTGCCACCGCCACGTGCCACCGCCAAAGCAATTCGGATCAAACGAAAAAAATCACCGCTTTTACGCAGAGACTTTTGAGAATTTACACGCTAATATGAATAGTTATACATGAAAGATAACGTTAAACCCGAGATGGGTAAGTATTACACTGGATATGACTAATTATTAAACATATTAGTAAAATATTTAAACGTTAAACCAAGCGAAAGTTCCCTTCAAAAAGGTCGAACACGATGCGATTAGGCGCTTTCCTTTCCCACCATTTTCGTACTAAAAACGAGATTTCACAAATACTGACCCATTCTAGCTCGAATCAGTAGGGTGTAAAAGTGAAGTTAAACACTAACTGAAGGGCTTGTCCCAAAGTGTCAAAAAGAGGAGGTTTTTGGGAAGTTTTGAAAATTACGAGGGATGAACAGTAATTTTCCCTAAAATAAAACACATCTGGCCTCCCAGTTTGTTCTTATTCCCAAGCTCTCTGTCTTCATATGGTTTGTAAATATGAACGTATGGAGGACATATTGAAAAAAAGAAACTTTTTTTATTTAAGTATTTTCCACGTCAGCGAAATGGACGGTCCAGATCTGATGGTCCAAGCCCGTATCGCCTTCTCGATCTCGCTGGCTTCCACCCTTCCGCTCTCTTCTCAGTTTCTCACCGTGGATCAGCGCATCAGAGTTTGCGAGAATTCGACGCCGCCGACGAAGCGTGGCTAGATGGCATCCTCGTCTTCGATTCCAACTGCCTCCGCGGCGGTGGGGAAGCTCTCCTCCTCGTTGCCCCCTGCCGCCGCCGCTGCTCCAAGCCGGCCTGCCCTTAGGGTCTCCTTCCGTTTGTCATCGGTGCCCGCGAAGCTCGTCTTCCGGTCCTCACAGGTTTGGAGAATCCGCGCATTTCTTGTTTTCTGGAGTGATTTGATAGCTTTGCTTGTTGATGGATTTTTTTTGTTTTTTTGTCGTATGATGTGGGTGCGTGATTTGTGTTCGAATTTGTTCGCATTTTGGTATTTTATGTTTTAGTTTTGGTTTTATGGATTCCTGCCTCTGATTCAGATGCAGCCGGTGAAATTTCTGCTTAAAAAAAAAAAGTCTCTTTTTATATATTTCTTGTGCTGTGCTTGTTTTATTTATCTCATTTATTGGAGTCCTTTTTCTTTTTCGTGTATGTATATATACTTGCAATTGCGATAAGAACTTTAAGACTAAAAATGATACGCTGTTTGTGGGAAACCTGTTCTCCGGCTCGTATGTATTGAAGGTTTGGTTTTAATGAATTCCTGCCTCTGGTTTTGATTCAGGCAAAGAATTTTCTGCTAGTAAAGGATAACAGATTTCTCGTGTTCATCTTCATGTTTGACAAATTTATTGAAGTCCTTTTTCCTTTTTGGGCATGAATAGGCACTGTCAATTATGATGAAGAGGTATAACACTAAAATGGTATGCTATTGTCTGGCTTCCAGGCATTGAAGATTTGCTCTGGCAGATCAACCTTTGTTAAAGCGCAAATGAATGAGGTAACTTCAACATTAGCTCAAAGACTTCGGCTTGCTTTGTATTCATTCTGTGTGGGACTTGCTTTTGGACCCCTTTTTGGACGCATTTTCAAGGTTGCCGGCAGTTCTTCAAATGATGCAGCACCTGCAAAGTCCAATGTTGAGATACCTGAGCCCAAAGAGAAAGACCCTCCATCAGTTCCAATGTCTGAGGAAGCAGTCTCTGAGTTCATGACCCAAGTTGCTAGCCTTGTCAAGTATGCTATGCTTTTCCATGGTCTCTCATTTTAGATGTGTTTGCTGGGATGGGATTCAGTGCCAATGCATTTTGTTTGTGTTTGCAGGCTTGTTGATTCCAAGGACATTGTTGAGTTGCAGCTGAAGCAGCTTGGCTGCGAACTGATAATTCGCAAGAAGGAAGCTGTTCCTCAGCCCCTGGCAGCAATGCCTGCTGTGACGATGCATCCACCTCCACAGCTGGCTGCCATGCCATCACAATTTCCTCCACCAGCATCCCCATCCACCTCCCTCGCACCATCACCTGCTGCTGCAGTGGCACCAACTTCTGCGCCATCATCAGCCCCTAAGCCGCCTAAGTCGTCTCATCCTCCTCTCAAGAGCCCCATGGCTGGAACATTCTACAGAAGCCCAGGTCCAGGGTTAGCTCCATTTGTGAAGGTGATAAATGCTGTCAAATTTACTTTTGTATTTGTTGTTGCGAGGAAGAATGATAAAATATATGCTGCTTAATGTTTGATATCTTCTCTTCATTTTAGCTTATAAGTTTTTCTGCTCATTGAAGGTTGGTGATAAAGTTAACAAAGGACAAGTTATTTGTATAATTGAGGCCATGAAGCTGATGAATGAAATTGAGGCAAGTCTAACATCCTTTATTTTATTTTATTTTTTTTTGCGGTGATCACATTAAGCATTTTTCTTTGCATAGAGTTTTTTTTTATCCTTGTTTATGGTGTTTCCAGTTACCCTTATCCTTATTTTATTTAAAGAATGTTTTCACAAAAAAAAAAAATCTCTAGTTGCATTTCTTCATCTCTAAGGAAAGTTGCAGCTCATCTCTGAGAAGATACGAAGATAATTAGTGTTTCATTATTGATGACAATTTAGGAGTTGAATGGACTTAATTTTGGTTGTCTATGAATCTGTTTATAAAGCATATGGTGGTAAACAAATGCACATACTTTTTTGCATCCGTTGGATTTATTTTTTGAATATGTTCAAATTTTTGTTTTCACTTTTCAGTACAACTGTGGAGTAGCAAGCATTAGGGACATTCATGGTTCTAGTCTGGTTGGAGTTGTGGGTGGGCCTTTGAAGTACTAAACTCTTTGATTTTGTGAATAGTTGAAACCAAACTGTTTCATGTCAAAATCAAACAGATCAACTGAACTGAACCCAGAAAATCCACCCCGGTTCATTTGTTTTCTTGGCTTGCCTATTGTCCTGATACTGTATATATATCTGCTTAGCTTAGTGTTCTGTTAGCTTCAATTTCATATGCACATGTAAACATGTATGTTTGTCATTTTTGGACCTTAAACCCCGGTTCATTTGTTTTCTTGGCTTGCCTATTGTCCTGATACTGTATATATATCTGCTTAGCTTAGTGTTCTGTTAGCTTCAATTTCATATGCACATGTAAACATGTATGTTTGTCATTTTTGGACCTTAAATTTCTTATTAAGCTGCGATTTTTTGATAGACAGTTCTCTTGCTAGCGCCTAAATGCATAATCTAGTGTGATTGGCATCACTATCTTTTTTTGGCCAATGACATGCCACATACTTTAAGGCGTCGAAAGGGACGGGCAGATTAAATTAGGTTTCTAGATGTGCCATGGACCTAACCCCTTGAATATATTAGTCAAGTTCCTCATAGCCTAACGTAATATGTTCAACAAAAAATTGACGCAACCCATTTAATAAACAAGTTGACCTAAGCTGACATGCACTTAATATATTTATTATATTATGAATTTAACTTATTTAACGGGCCAATCCACCAACTCTCGTACTAACATCATCTACACACTAATCTAACAACATATATATTTTAAACAACTAATTTTATTTCTTATGTTGAGTGGCCTGGTAGGCTATACAAGTTTCCTGTGTTGATGAATGGATGACCTATCTTGATCCTAACCCCTCTGCTATACCCAATTCTTCAAACACGCTTAATTAATTCGGATAGAGGTCATGTTGCATTCACAGGTTGTGTCCAATTTTTACACCTCTTCTCTTGGTGTGCTCCATTTAAGATTTTCGATGACAGATTTTGGGTAATTGATAGATATACACTATTCATGGGTCTAAGGATATACTCTATCCATGCGTGCCATTCTTAGAATTTCAGAGAAAATATTTATATGCTCCATGGATCTAAGGATAAGCCAAGATATTTGTCATATTAATTATTTTTGAATTTATCAGCTCCAGAACTTTGAAGCTATTGCTAACAGTATCACAAATCCATAACATTTATTGACGCATGCCATTCCTAAACGGTCAAGGAAGAGACAAAAGATTATTAGTTCTTAGGCTGTGATCCATGCTTCTGGCATTAGGAATCCGGACATCTAATTTATGTTGTCTTTGTTGATGGTTACAAAATAGGCAGCACTACATGTTCCTGCACCGTGTGTTGTTCTTGCAACATGCACCATGCTAGATGGGGCCATGATGCCTAATTGGGATTTTTTGATGTGCCTCTGAATTTTTTCATTTGTGCTGCATGTTAATGTTGTAGACCTAACATAGAGAACTTTACGATGAAGTCATTGTTTTCCGAGCGAGACATTTCGGTCATATTATTTCTTCTTGTCATCGAATTTCATAATGTCCAATGGTGTTCATAATAGTATATGTTTTATAAACCTTTAATGAAAGATTTGTCAACTTTCTGAAAGTTGATTGGAGAAACCGTTGGATTCTGCATGGTTCAATGGAATCCGTAAGAGTATGTGCTTTGGTAACTTCTTGAAAGTTGGTTGTTGTTGTCGATATGAAATTTAATGGCTGTGGATTTATTCGGTGCTTGTCCAAAGATATTTCCTCATGTGCACCAATGCATTCATCTAGTCCTTGGTTTGTTGTTTTCGCCAATTTATTGCCATTAATTGTGCTAAAATTCTGGTTTATTGGAGCTTCAAAGCCCTGGCTCTTAGCTGAACTACTATTTATGTGAGGACTGTACTCTGTGGGAATGAAGTCTTGAAATAACGTTAAATAACAGCAGTTTTTGGTTTTCAATAATTGTTTCCCTGCATTTGAAAAATGGGCAAATGAATGGTTCTCATTCATTTTAAGTCACACTTTTGCATCTACCTAATAATTCTGGTAGCATAATATATGGAAGACAATTCATGCATGTTGATGCTTTATTTGCATCTCTACTGCTCCTTTCATTCCCTTGCATCATGACCTTGCAAACAAGAATCATATGATGAAGCAATAGACATTGTTCCTTAAGGTGTGCAAAAAGTTTACTTTTTCTGGCTTTTCTAGTTCTTGATTTGACACTTCTTTTGATTAGCAATTGCATGCTATTTTCCATTTCATAATTAGATAAATCTACAGTAGCTGGAAAAAGGAGTGGAAGGATGCGTCCCAAATGCATGTGTTTTCTTTTCATTTTCTGAATTGACTGAACTTCCTGTCGACTGTATTCTTTTTTCATTGGTGGAAATTAAACAACTGTAATACATGAGAGTAATGTCTTTAGAATGGTAAGAAAGCCCATTTTATTGTCTTCATGTAGGCTGATCAATCGGGCACGGTCGTTGAGATGCTCGCGGATGATGGCAAACCTGTTGGCATAGAGCAGGTAACTTTTTCTTAGTGTGGCTTCTCTTGTTCAGAATGCAGATAGCATGATATCATTTTCTAATGAATCACTCTCTTGTTTGATCCTTTGCAGCCATTGTTCGTCATTGAACCCTGATAATAATCTGGACTATTGATTGGGTCCGTTAATTCTCCGCCATTTTGTTGTTATAAGGCATGTTAATTTGTGTTTTGCCAATGGAAGTCGATCCACCAGAAGTAGGAAGTAAGCATCAAGTGGAGATTCTTATTTATTTGCCTTGATGAAACGGATGATGTAGCTTGTGAGGACCAGGGTATTTAGTTTGTTTTCTAGATGAGATGTGTATTTCTTCTGTGATGGATGGATTTTTAGTTGAGAACTTGTTTTTTCCTGGTATTTGAGAAATTTTGTGTTATTTTAGATTGCAATAAATTAGTTGTTGATTAATTGATTTTGCTTGATTTAGAGCTTCGGTGATAATTCATTGTGAGTTTTAGTTGGGTTCATCAAAAATGAGAAATAGTATTCATATAAGAAAAAGACATTTCAAAATCTTGTAATTTTCTTTTTTTTTTTTTTTTTTTTTTTCTTATATTAAAAAAAGTCTTATATTTACTGTTCATTAATTAAGTGAGAGGCCTTTAATAGACCAAAATTTTTCTGCATTTGAGTTTGGATCAGGTTTGATTTGATTATAAGTTAGAATGTGAGGAATTATATATGTCAACATTTTAAAACATGCCATGAGATTTCCTCTAAAATATCAAATTTACTAAAATATTAAAAGAATCACATGTAGAGGGCCAAGGAAAATATGTTAATTTTCATAACTTAATAATGGTTATGTTCAATATATTGTCAAAAAGTAGAGAATAAGAAATATGCAAATTGCCTGGTGGTCCTATATAATTTATATCTGTGAGAATAATTAGTTATCATTATAATTATTTTCATAACTTCAAATTTCATTGCACTCAGCTGATTACTTTTGGAGCGTGAAATTTTGGAAAAGGAATTAAGCATGATCGCCCATCATTTATTATTATTATTATTTTTTAATTTTCAAAAATTATTTCCCACAAGTGTGTGGCCAAAGTTCTCATTGAACTCAAATGAGCAACATTTGCTTCAAGTTTTAATAAAGAAATAAATAAATGTAAATCAAATTGAAGTAAGAGTAGTAGAATACAAGGCTGTTTCATGTTGGATCTTTTATCAAAAGTAATCTCCAATTTGATTACATATTATGTATCATAATAGTCAAATTTGGTGGTGAGGTTGATCTGAGTAGATAACCATCTTATATTAGAGAGTACGCAATAATAGTTGTGGGGATCTGGAGAAAGACATTTCATTCAATGAGGGTGACTCAATCAGTAAAAATAAAATAAAATATTAAAAGTAGCAAGAAAAAAAGGGGTGGTAAAAGAGAATGAATTCTACATAAACTAAATGCCCTGGTTTGGGAGTTAACATAGTAAATACCACACATGACTTCAGAAAAAAACTTTTTACCATGGATGGGGACTCTGACATTGATCAAATTTAGCATTATAAGTTAATTTAAGTTGATGGAAACTAAATTGAAACAAAAAATTCAATGTCTTCCTTTGTTGATGGAGATGGTAAAAAATAGCAGCTTCCAAGTTTTCCAATTTACAAGAATCCTTTTTATAGACAGTTTTTGAATTCTGCAATCTTTAGCTGCAAGGATAATCTGATTCCACCCTTAAAAGGTCCACTTGAAGGACAGAGATAAAGAAACAAAATGGAAGCAAAAGCAACAAATCGTGCTTTCGATCGATCATCATAATTTCAGTTCCTCAGTAAATTCGGTTCCGACAATCAAAACCAAAAATCGATACGACAAAACATTACCGTGACTTCAGTTCCTCAGTTTTTTCGGTTCCGACAATCAAAACCAAAAACCGATACGACAAAACATCATTGTGACTTCAACTTCTCCATTTATTTGGTTCTGGCAATCGAAACCAAAACCGAGACGACAAAACATCATCGAGTAACTTCTGAGATTCTGACAATCAAAACCGATATGATAAAACATCATTGTAACTTCAGCTTCACAGCCTATTCAGTTCCAACAATCAAAACCAAAAATCGATACAACAAAACATCATCGTAACTTCAGCTTCACAGTCTATCAGGTTCCAACAATCAAAACCAAAAACCGATACGACAAAACATCGTCATAACTTCAGCTTCACAGTTTATTCGGTTCCGACAATCAAAACCAAAAACCGATACGACAAAACATTGAAAGAAACAATCAGTTCCCAGTTGGCTTGTCAAGCAAATGGAATGCAAATTACATAAAATTAAAATAATAAATAATAAATAACCTAAACAGTGATCATATGAGCCCAAGCAACAGGTTGTATGTGTGTATGGAAAGTCCATGTCTGAAGCTTATGATTCACATTGTCTGTAAGCACATAATACATTCAAGGCCAGCTGATGACCAGCACATGCCAGATAATATTCTCCTAAAAATATGCCCATAGAGATGCTATCTGCCCCAAATCAAAGACTCAATACAGACCAGTCCCCATCCACAACCATTTCCTTATCTCCTACCATTCCATCCAATAAATATCTTCAAGAACTGCATCCATATTTTCCTCACTTATTAATTCATCACCTGAATTTCCATGTACATCTTCCAATAAATGTGTTCCATGAACCACATTTCTCTATAACTAAATAAATCACATTTCTCAAGCATTTTTGCATAGTTTGCAATGCTAACAAGAAGATTAAAAACAAGCATAGCTGCATTTAAACAAGAAATTGAAACACTTATTTCAAATGTAATAAGATCCTAGACCATACATATGAACAATAGGAACTCCCGCATTCAAAGAGACTCAAAAATACATGAAAAAAATTAAAAAACAAAGCAGTACTCACAGACATTATATCAAACAGATTTGAAGGCGCTTCTGTTCCCCAACATAAACAGGCTGATCCAACTGCATAAAAACTCCACCTTTCTCTCTTTTGTAGTTGTAGTTCTAGACTTCTAGTTGTAGTTGTATCTCTTCATCTCGCGCACAGACATGGAAACATGGACAATAGGTGGCTCGGTGCGAAACGACATGGCAAACAACTCCACTCTGGAAAAAGATTTCAATTTGTAATCGATAAACTCAAAGGACAATTATTCCAGCACCTTCAAGATCAAGATCAGGATCGCCAAACGCCAACGCCACCGCCGGCGCGATGCAAGGCGAGAACGTCCTCCTGAGAAGAATCCAATTCGAATAGAATCAAGATGTGGATAGGAAGATAAAAAGGAGAAGAAGAATCAAGGGAGGCACCTCGTCAGTAGGGGCACAGTCGGGAGGGGTATCGAAGGTCGAGATGGGGAACTGCTTCCGAACATCGCCAACATCGAAAAAGATGACACCAGAGAGGGGATCATCGACAACGATAGCCTTCACGGGGAACCAGAGGAAGAGTTCCTGTGCGGAGACGCCAGAGATGGAAGAGATCCGGCCGAAGGAGATAGAGCCGGAGATGTTGGTCTGGTACAAGACATGGTTCTCGAATTTTGCGAGGCAAGGGTGGTCAAGATGGGCTTCGAAGCTTCCATCATCGCCGATGCTGAACTCACGCACGCCTTTGGGGAGGAGCCCGCTGGGGAGGCCGTTGACCCGGAGAACTTCGTATGCGCTCATCCCAGCGCCGGCGGAGGAATGGATGAGGATCAAGACGATGGCCACGAGGACGAGGAACTCAGATCTACGGGCCATCATGGCGGCGGGCGGTGAGCGGTGGCGTTGATGAGAGAGAGAGAGAGAGAGAGCGAGCGAGAGAGAGAGGAAGAGAAAAGGCCAGCGAGAGGAGAATAGAAGGGAGGAATAATGGGCAATTATTGACGGGGGAGGTGGGCCCACGTATATGGGCTCGGGAAACAAGCCCAATGGGTGTGTGTTTGTGGAGTTAGCGGATTCGGGTTTGATGATGGAGGGGAACACAATGGGACCCGTTAGTGGTGGCGCTGTTTTCAGCGAAACCGATGCCAAAACCTTCGGTCTTTGTGCCGCTTTAAGATTCGTTTCTTCTTTCTCTGAGTATCTGTTGTGCCACGTCGGATTTTTTTCCGGTGGGAGTGGTAGTTTATATGTGACCTTGACCTGGCTCGTTGTTTTTACTTTTTAGTCATAACGAGGTATAGCAACAGGATGGTTGTTTGTAGGTCTTTAGTCATCTTTTTATTGATTTTCTGTCACTAAATTTTTCTTAAATTTTTTTCTATCACTAAATCTTCTTAAATTGTTCTTAATTAGACTGATATTGTTGCGCCAATGCGTCTTGGTCTGTCAATATCTCATATAATAAGATAAAATTACAAATATATTAAATATTAATTTTATATTTATCTGACTTGAATCATTCACATTTTATAAAAAATAAAATAAAATAAAATAAAAAATTGAACCTTCTATCGTTTAGATTTCATTTGCACAATGACAATGAATATAGGCCAATTCATTGAGCCTTATTTTATAATGTGTATATATATCAATATATGCGTGTGGCCCTGTGGGCTGTGGTGAGTTCTTGTTCTTTCTAAAATTTAAAAATAAAAAATAAAAATACCTTCTATTTAAGATTATTAAATATTTAATTTAAATGCAATCATTAGGCCAGAATTATTATCAATGTAGTTTATTATATGCGTTTAACTAGGTATTTAGAATTTTTTTTAAAAAAAAAATAGACTGTGTTATTGAAGGTAATACTTATCTTTAGGTAACCCTTTCAAATTATTTAGATGAGATCACTTTATGTTTTTCTAAATGGGATATGATGAAGCCTTAAGAATAGATGTTCCCTCCAAGCAATGGTGTCCCTGGATTTGTTGTTGTTGTTGTTGAGGTTTTTTTTCCCCAATAATTTCAATATTATAATGAGTGAATACCACTATGTTCTACATTTTTTTTTTTCTTTTCATATACAATGAAATTTACAAATTTTCTCTAAAATAACATATTTATAATTTTAAAATTATAAAAATATCATATTTTCTCCCGAGCATTTTAACAAAAATGTTAAAAATTATTCCGAGAATATATTATTATTATCTGAATTAAATCTAAAAAAAAAAAAAAATCATCCAATATCTCAATAAGTGGCTACGCGTCATATGAAAACCATTAAATCATACCTACTTTCGTATCAAGAAGTAAAAATTTTTAAAATAAAAACATATGATAAGTAAATGATGACATGGCAGGGTAATGCAGGTCATGGCACATCCCTTGCCATGTAACTATTTAAGCTCTCTAGTCTTATGTAACTTAAAAACTAATGTTTTAATAAATAATATGAAAAAAAGTTTTCGGTAGATTACGAGGACCACCGTGGACATTTCTTCAATTTTGTCCAAATTCATTTACCCTTTATCAATCCATTTTGATTCTTGAATTCAAAAATCAACAGGCTATGATTGATTATTGGTATACTTACTCTTAAATTTTAAATTTAAAAATATAAACTACAATATATATATATATTTGAATAAAAATGTATAAACTGTTAATTTATTACGAAAGAAAAAACACAATACAAAAATAAAACCGACAAATAATAATAATAAAAAAAAATCAAAGATGTTACATCACATCCAAAAGGAAACAAGGAACAAAATTTAAAAAAAATACTAAGAAATCCACTAAGAGTGGAAGAAGATAATATGAAGAAAACCGTTGAGTGTTGAGTGTTATTGAAAAAAAAAAAACACAATACTTACTCTTAAATTTCAATTTTAAAAATATAGATTATAATTTATGTTTTTCCTTGATTTTTTTTTTTTTGAGATATTTAAAATTGATTAATGTTATTGAAAAAGAAAAATGAAAACAATTAGTTACCAAACACAAAGAGAAAATCTAGATCTTTCTATCCAAGATCATATCTATGAAGATCACAGCTTAACGTTTTGATTTTTAAAAATAAAATTAAGGGTCCCATCATTGAAAGTGTATATTTAAAATTTCACAAAATTAAGTAAAAATTAGAAAAAAAAAGAAGAAACAAACAAACGATTTTTAATTAGTTAATTCATTCCGAATCCCAAGAAAATCCTTCCGTTAACTTTTGCATGGTGAGTGTTACAAACACCCGCTGGTAATTATAAGAAGACTAGAAAATGGCGGCAAAGAAGATTCCAAAAGGCTATATTAAGGGCCCCACCTAGGCGGTGAGATTAAGGACCTCTCTATAAGCTCACCCTTGGACTAGTATATCTCACACTCCCGGCAGCTCTGTTTTCGTTTTCTTTGGTCTCTCTCCCGAGATCATCGCGGGCGTTGGACCCTCGCCCAAGGGATTCGGAGGTCGTCGACGGCCATGGATCCCGGGAGCCTTGCCCTCATCTTCCGCGGCGCGTTCAGCGTCAACCCCCAGCAGCGCAGCGCCGCTGAGAAGAGCCTCAGTCAGGTGAATCATTTCTTGAGTTTTACTTCTTGATTGATATCGTTTTGGCGCTAGAATGTCAGATGATTTCCGTGTAGTTTACCTGCATAATCTTTACGTTGTTGGGGGGTTTCGTATCAGTGATGAGTTTGATCTCTGTTTTTTGCTGATCTTAGTTGATGATCGTGGTTTCTTGAGTGATTAATTTGCTTGATATGATTAGAATGAGAAAGCAGATGAATTATCGTTTGTTTTAGCATTACATTAATTTATATATGGTGTATATTTTTTCTTTTTTATGGTAATTTATGCTGATATGGTTCCTGAATGGTGTTAATTTAAGTTTACTGTTTGTTGGAGGGAAGTCTGAAATTTGATTATAAGTTTCTCTGTTTCTGTTAATATTTTGTAGAAATGTTCTTATTACTATCTATATTTATCTATGGATTTGGAAAGTTTAAATATTTCTGTTGGTGCATAGAGTATCACAATTGATTGCTATTTCCCTGGTTGATTTATTGAAGTGGATGGTATGACACAAATAGGCGAAAAGGAAAACAACATTGGTAAACTTATAGCAACTCAGATGTTTAAATTTATGCAGTTCCAGTGCACACCACAGCATTTAGTGATAGTATTGAAGATCATTGTTGGCTCAGACTATGATATGACCACTCGACAGTTGGCCAGCATTTATTTCAAAAATTTTGTGGCGAAGAATTGGCCATCTGGTACACCTGGTATGAATGGGAAGTAGTAATTGTAGTATCCATCAGGTTATTTTAAGAAAGCTTACAAGATATTACTAAGTCATTATGCAGGTGTCCTGCAGAAGATACCAGAAAATGATAAGGGTTTTGTCCGGGATAACATCCTTGGTTTTATTCTTCAGGTTCCTCCATTATTGAGGTACTCATTCTGAATGTAAGATTGTGGTTTCATGTCAAATTTTCTGCTATGTTTTATTGTGAGGCCTATGTCTAGAGGTTTCTAAATTTTTGCAGGAGCAATATCATGATTTATCCTGAGTCATTTTTATTGTGTTCTAGTAACTACAGGCCACTTATTTCTAAACCTTGTCTTTCATTTACCTATCCGTTCTTCTCTTCTAAAACTGTCTTTCAATTTGGTAGCACTCGATTATTGTAGCTGTATTGTGCTTTTCTTGTATCTTGGTTGTGAGGCTGCATGATGTGATTAACATGTTTAGGTGGTTTTGTGTAGAATTGTCAGGTTGTCTTTTGCAGTCAAATACTGCATTCTTGATTAGTGGTATGTTGAAGTTGTAGTATGTGTGTCTTCTTTTATGTGGGTGTTGTTAGTCTTATCTGAGCCTCAAATATAGTTTGCTTTGATAGGATTTTTTTCTTGAAGTAACATATGCAACCTACGTCTGGCCTGCATTCTGTAACCTTGTTGACAGGCAAAGAATATTGAATTAATGCTACCAAACAAGTTCTTAACCAAATGAGGTTGTCCTTTACACTTTTTAATGTGTGATTAGGAAAGCAGTCATTGTCATATTTCAAATGCTAGAGCTGGCCTTTGGGTTGCATATGTAACTGCTTGTCTGATGTATCTTATTTTCCAGAATTTCTAATTCCTGCTTTGTCATGCAGAACACAGCTTGTCGAATCTCTTGAAACTATCATCAATGCTGATTATCCAGAAAATTGGCCAAGACTTCTTTGTGGGATAAAAGAATGCTTGCAATTGCAGAGTCATCAAGCCTGTGGAGCATTTCATGTGCTGAGGATTCTCTCTAGGAAATATGAGTAAGTAACCAAGTATGCACGTCCCCATAGTGTGGGAATTGCATTCCTTCAGCTGCTGTTGTATTTCTCAGGCTATATTTTGCATTTGAAACTGGTTTAACACGTACTTGTTATACTTTGATTATTTACTATGCCTTATTTTTCCATAGATGTGCTTTTTTCTTTGCATAATAATTAAGAAGAATGTTTGAGGAATGTTACTCTGTGTAAAGTTATACACTCTTTCTTTAGCTTCAGTTTTCCTCTAAGCATAGCTCTCTCTCTCTCTCTCTCTCTCTCTCTTGCTATCTTTGTTCTACTTGATGTATGTATTAAATTTGACTGTGATTTGTCACCTATAGAGTTAAAATTCAGTAATGTGTCAAATTTCTTGTACTGATGTTACATGTTCTGGTCCATATCATTGAACAACAAAGTCCTTGGGAGCTTACTCCATAGTTAAGTCTTATGATGATAAAACCTTATTTAGACTGATCTTTTTGAACTTGTGAAAGCTCTTATTGTTACTAATGATGCTATGTTTTCTTCTTAAGGGTCAAGTGTGATGAAGAACGAGTGCCTCTTGTTCTCATTATTGACGAGACATTTCCTCTGTTATTGAGTAAATTGTACACACTTGTCCAGGTAGTGAAGCCCTCAATTGAAGTTGCTGATTTGATAAGGTTTATATGCAAGATATTCTGGTCGTCAACATATGTATGTGTCTATAAAATTGCATCTTATTTCCTACAAGATTTTTTTCAGTGCTTTGATCTAACCATTCTTATCTTCAATATGGTTCTTAGTTGGAGTTTCCAAATCATCTCCATGATCCAAATATCTTTAATGCCTGGGTGTTTCTATTATTGAATGTTTTGGAAAGACCTGTTCCTTTGGATGGTGAACCAACTGATCCAGAGCAAAGGAAATCTTGGGGGTGGTGGAAAGTTAAGAAATGGACTATTCGCATCCTAAACCGTTTATATACTCGGTGTGTCTCTGATTACATACTTTAGTGGTACCCTTTTATTAGCAACCTATGTTTTGGTGTTTCATTGGAATATCTTGGCAGGTTTGGTGACACAAAACTTCAAAAACCTAAAAACAAGGTGCTTGTTCAAATGTTTCGGCACAACTATGCTGAGAAAATTTTTAAGTACTACTTACGTTTGCTCAATGCTGTTCGTGTTGGTGAATACTTACCTGATAGAGTTACCAATCTCAGCCTTCAATATCTCACTAGCAGGTTTCTCTCACTTATTGTGTCTAGTCTATATTATTGATATTTGGGTTTGTTGTAACTAATGGCTTCAGGGGATTGTGATTAACCAATTAATATTGTCTCTAAAAGCTCTAATCGATCTTAATTTTATTTTAAATTATCGATTTTGTTTATTTCTCAAATTTGCTTATTGTTCATTTGTATTATTGTATGTCTACTGGTTCTTTTCTATTTGTATCTACTAAGTTTGCTTGAGATACGGCAATTGACTGGCAGCAACCAAATATTTTCTGTCAAGGCTAGTGGGTTAATATTTCTCTTATTGCTTTTGGTTTGCATCTTACGGGGATCTTGTTCTCAGTCCCTGCTTTTCCTTATGTGTGATTTTCCTTCCTGCAAACTTGAATATCAGTAAGATACTTTATTTGCATTGATTTAACAAGAGCTGATATTTTAAAGGATACAACCATTATCCCTATAATGTGAACCAGAGGACTTTTACCTAATCTATATCGGCATGTTGACCTACTTTCAATTCTGCCCCTTATTTCAGTATTGAGAGTAACAAAATGTACGGGTTGCTGCAACCACAACTTGACATTATTCTCTTTGAGATAATCTATCCACTGATATGCTTCAATGACAATGATGCACAATTATGGGATGAAGATCCTCATGAGTATGTGAGGAAGTGTCACGGTGAGTTTTAGAAATCTGATTCCATTATATGCTGATATCATGTTGTCTGAAAGCATTAACAAGTTCTTGGATCCAGTAATGGTAATGTAATTAAATTTTCTAAGAGTTATTCCCCTTCTCTGCTTCCATATTAATGCTTAGCAACATTCATTTTCAGACTTTAAGGAAGATTTTTTCAGTCCCAGAGGTGCTGCCATTGGTTTTCTGATTGAACTTTTGAGATTACGTGGAAAGGGAAATCTTGAGAAGTTAATTCAGTTTATTACAGAGATTTTTCGGAGGTAGGTGCTGGTTTGCTTTATTACTAATGAATTCATTGAGACTTCACCCGTACAAATGCGTAATCTATGATAGAATTCACTTCTTACCAGATATGATGAGGCTTCTATTGAGACGAAACCATATTGCCAAAAAGATGGTGCTCTTTTTGTTATTGGATTGTTATGTGGCAAACTAAAGCAAACTGAACCTTATAAGTCAGAACTTGAGCCTATGTTAGTGCAACACGTCTTCCCAGAATTTGCAAGTCATCTCGGACATCTCAGAGGAAAGGTTGAGAGATTCTTTCTCATGCATCTCCTTATGTGTCTTATCTTGAGAACATCAAATATCAACATTTATGTGGCCTTAGGAAATCGTTTCAGTTCTTAATGATTTGATTGTGGTTCAATTTCACTTCCAATTCTTGGTATGTAAATCCTAGTAAATCACAATAAATGAACATGAATTTTGCGACTCGATATGCATGGCTCTATGCTATGTTTCTAGGTTCTACCCATAAACTACAGCCTTTATTTTGTTAAGGTTTTACATATTGTGTAATTTGAAAACCTGAGCACTCTTAACACTAGTGCTATTGTTGAGATTAATGCTCTTCTCCTCTAAATATCTAGTGTTATAATGAACGATAAAATTGATGTGAAAACTGTCATTTTACTCTCTGCTTTAAGCCTTTAACACTCTCCCTATTTGCTATAGATAATCTGCTTGTTTTCTTCATGGTTTTAATTCCTTAATATTGTGATTGAACTTGCATTGAGCCTGATATGTTGTTCTTTATTTTCATGTGCATACTGCTGGTTCATTTAATGGTGCTTTTGTAATGAATTATGCAACCTGCATGCTTTTGGCATCCTGGTTTTTTTTATTGCTATAAATGGTGGGTAGCATATCATGATTTATCATCTTGTACTTGAAGACAAGGTGATTATCCATTTGAGAATAATTAGAGCCTTTATTTTTATTCTATTCTGCAAAGTATAGTTATTGTTAACAAGAAAATGGAACATCTTGATAATTTGAAGAATTTTCCACTGATTTGTTTCCTACGGAGCTTTGTGGTTGTGCCCCAAATTTGCCATCTCTCATGGTGACTTAAATGGACAATTTGATGCTACTACCCAGGCCAATTAAAATCATCCCCATATTTGAAATTAATACAAGTTCAAATTCGTTTGTTTCCTTTTCTTTTACTTTTACTTTTTCTTGCTTTCTTCTTTTTTTGTTCAATTGTTTGTCATCGATCTATGAAACATCCCACAACCTCAATCTTCTTAAAAGGTTCTACTCCTTATCTACTAGAGAGGATATAAAGCTTGGTTAACTGGTTCTCATGTGTCTCCCATGGTGCCTTACATGGTTGGCAAGCCATTTTAATATATTATTTTCACTCCCCAATTTATGTGGATTATTCTTCTCTTAGTAGGGGTATCATAGTCAAATCCATTCTCTGAGTTTCCGACTCAGATTTTATTAGTTCCAGTGATATTTCTCATGCTAGAATTGAATTTATTCAGTATTTTTCTATATAATTTAAGTAGAATTTGTTATTCATGACCTGTCTGTTTTTATTCCAGCGATGTTGGTCTTATTAATGGCTTTTTTTAAGCTTGTTGAGACATTTTAATGTGGACATCATCCAAATGTAAAACTGGTATTCTTTGAGAGCTATCAAGTCAGAACCTCAGAATGTTCTATATCACATGGGGTGAGTGCAACGTATGTATGCCTCACTACTGACAGGGTTATGAATGTAACAAAATAATCCGCTCAGATGCATTCAACCTGAGATGAAGAAACCATGAAGGATCTTGACGGGTTGAAGTGTTTGGAATATTTTTAAGGAGTGAACATTGTGGCATTAATAAGTCTGGAGGGTTAAGTATTTAGCATGCCACCTTTTTTTCCCATGGCAAAATGAAGTAAAACCATTGTTGATATGAGGAAAAGCTGTCTTTGCTCTCGACAAAGTTGTATGGTACTTTGATGTTTTCCTCTAAAGACTAATCATGGAAATGACACTTTCAGGCTTTCTTATATCACTACATTAACATCATAGGTGAAAGGCAATCATGGTTATTTCATATTTCATTTTTGATTCATGACCAGCCTCAACATTTACGGATGCTCACAATTATTTATTTATTTATTTTTGGCTGATTAATGATTACAATTTTTGCTATACGGGGTTCAGGCTGCATGGGTTGCTGGGCAGTATGCTGATATTAAGTTTTCAGATCAGAACAATTTTCGTAAAGCATTCCACTGTGTTGTTTTCGGGTTAAATGATCCTGAGCTCCCTGTGCGCGTTGACTCGGTCTTTGCATTGCAATTTTTCATTGAAGCATGCAAAGGTGGTTTTTTGTTCACTTATAGTTTATATTTCTACAATTCTTTTTATGGGATAACATGCAATTATGTTGTCTATGCAGAGCTTAATGAAATCCTCCCAATCCTTCCTCAATTACTTGATGGTAGGCAAAAAGTTAAATTTATTTTGTAGTATCTCTTTGTGACTTGGTGTTTGATATCTAAACTCGATGACTTATCTACAGAGATTTTTAAACTTATGAATGATGTGGAAAATGAAGACCTGGTGCTTTGTCTTGAGACAATTTTTGTCAAATTTGGTGAAGAGATGGCTCCATACGCTGTTGGCTTGTGCCAGAATCTGGTATATTGCAAGCTTGAATCTTCAGATAATTTTCTTACCTTTTCGTTCACAATGCATTTAACATCTCCACCATTCTGCTTATAGAGTTCTGTGTGTTGGAGGTGCTTAGAGAAATCTAAAGCAGATGGTCCAGGTTCTCTGGGAGCACTTGGTTGTTTGCGTGCCATAAGCGTCATTCTTGAATCAATTAACATGCTTCCCCATCTTTTTGTCCAAATTGAGCCCATTCTGTTACCTATGCTGCAAAAGATGCTGACAAATGACTGCCAAGGTACAATCTCCTTTTCGTAATGCATGCTTGATAATATCTTTGTCCAATCTTCATTTAATCATCTCAATGTTCCTGGCAACTTTGCTTTGTATGAATCTTTATATTTGCAAATGTCCACAAAAGTTCTTGCACTTATTACATGGTTTTGATCTTGATGTCGTGGAAACTATGCAAAATTGATTACCTTTTGATAGTACTATCGCTTGCTTTGTATATGGTTACTATAATTTTTTGCAACTTTTATATGCATTTCAATGTGATGACTTTTTGGTATCAATTTGAGTATACTTTTTACTAGATCTTTTTATGCAATTTTTATTTATTTATGTTGAGCATAATTATTGTTAGAATGGGATGTGTATCTATTTTAATGGCTACAATGAAAACTTAGTTCTGTCAAAGACAACCAAGAGGCCAAGAATGCTATTGGAGTTGCCTGCCATAAATTAGCCTCTCAGGCTGTTTATATTGCCTTTATGGTTACTTAGATTTAGTAACTAATGGCTAATATATAGAAGGAAAATCATAATATTTTGGTAGCCCAGAGACTAATTTTAGGATAGATTTGCAGCCAATAATGAATAATGAAGGAAACCCCTTTAAGCACTCCTTTAAGCTCTCCCTTTTACTATTTCTGGTTAATCAACCCACAACAATTTGGAGTTAAGAAAGTAATTCCTGCTTGAAGAGACAATTTTGGTGTAAATTTCAGTAAATTGATCTCGAGAGTATGGATATGAATGTAAGATGGCTCATGGTTATAACAAATGAATATAATGACGAGCTATCTTATCTGTTCGTTCCTATCATGAAAAACTTGATTCTCAGTAATCTTAATAGGACTTGTACCATCAACATGCAAAGAGGTCTGGGTGAAAGTTGTGAGAAATGAAATTCTCTGAGCAATTCTTGCAACAATTCAATCTCATAGCAAGTTGAAGACAGCTGTGGACTTGAATTCAGCTAACATTTTAAGCAAGCTATCTTGCTTTTTATGTTTCGAAGAAATGACCAGTGGCCCTAGTATATACACCAACTTGTGGTGGATTTGTGAGTGGACAGCCACCACAATCAGCATCATTATGCTCTTGATGAATCACTTGAAAACAATGTATCCCTTAAGGTATTGGCTGATGAAATAGGCAGCAGGAAGATGATGCTTCAGAGAAGTCACAAAATGACCCACAATATAAACTATATAAGAAATAATTGGACAAGCAAATGTGAGATAGGTAGGGGAAAAAAACGAGTTTCCTCTAGCGTAGGATCAAAAAGCAAAATGGCCTTGTCATTATGAAGCTTTAGATTAGCTTTCATCAGTGTCTATTTTAGAAGCATGAGTCGTGTTGCTGTAGTAGACAATGATAGCATGATGATGTGGAATGGCATAAGTTGGGAAGAGAAGATAATGCAAGTACTTGTCTCTTGTTGATGCGTACTGCAAGCTCACGGATCGATCAAGTAATAAATTAATATCGTCCGCACGAGGACTTTGTTGCTAACTACTAATTTATTACAATTAGTGTTATTTAGACGAATTGATAAGTATGTGAATTGTGGAAATAATAAGTAATAAAAACTAACTACTAATTGTTGGGGTGATTAATTCAGATTTCAAGGGCTTCTAGGATTAAGGTTCACCATAATTATAGATAAAAGACTTCATACTGACTCTTTCTTGGTTAAGTTTAATTGCTTTGAAGGTGGAATATCCTAAGATATTCCACTCTTTCCTTTCAAAATATAATGAGGTATCTAACTTAGAACAACTCCTACTTTCGTAGTTATTAAAAATAATTAGATCCTTTAAGTTCTATGATATCTAGTAATCCTTAAGAAATCATAATCTAGGATTTCAGGTTCAATTTTAGGGTTCCCAACACCTTAGTTCACCGTTCGGTCCTTCCTTTGGTATCTAAAATCATGTAAACATGAGGGGCTCAACTCATTCACAAGCATTAAGTACCATAAAATTGAATCAAAAGCAAATAAAGATTAATATGAAAAATAGAAGTCAATACATCATAAATTATCTAAACATTGGGCTAATCCCAATCCCAGAACAAAAGGTCTACTTGCTCATGTTCGATTTAAAAGCTAAAAGGTTCATATCAATTATAAATCGAAACATGGAATAAATCAAAGAATAAGAAAGAAGAAACTCTTGAATCTTGATCCTCCACGCGTGATGTTCTTGTAGATCGATGAATCTCTCCCTCGATCTGTGTCTTTTTTCTCCTTTTTTTTTTATAGCTTTAGATGATCTCTAACCCTTAGAGAAATAGTCTCCTTGTTCTCGTAGCTAAAAGATGCTTTAAAATCCTTTTCTTGTCCTTATATAGAGGAGGGTTAAATCAGGGTCGTAATAGCGGCAAAGATCCATGGCTATGTTAGCTAACACTGGTGAGTTGTGCTTCTTCTAGGGTTTTAGTCTTTTAAATTTTTGCACCACGCTCAATGGCTGTGATAGCTATCACAGGTCACCCACGTTCTGAACAAAGACCGAACTTCACTTATCTACCATGTAAACTGATAAAAAATAGTAATTTGAACTAAAAGAGTAAAATTCAATTGAAAACATGGGGAAAGATGCATGACCAATTAAGAAATGGAACCTAAATCTATTAAAATATGCTATAAATTTAACACTTATCACTTGTATTGTTCAAAAACGATTCTTGTCGAAGTTTGGTTCAATTAGATTGAAAATAGCTGAGAAGATTAAGGCCTTCCATTTGCCAAGACTATCTTAAAACCTGCTGGGTGTGCTCAATGCCCTTGGAATCACTTCTTGTAATTATCCACATAGTCTAGTAGAATGATTATTCCAAGTTAATTCCTATCTGGTATCCTCTGTATTCCTGATCTTAATTTAGAAGTTTAAGATGATGGAATAGGGAGCTATTTTTGAATTTTTGATCTTGCAAATTTCTAAGAGTATATAGTTGGTAAATGACGTGGTCCAGAGCAGGCCTGTGAATAGCACAAAGTCAAATTATGAGTTAAGAGATATACATTCACCATTGAACCTTTTTCTTAAGATGATTAGATTATTAGTTACTCATTCATTGCCTTATACACTAACATGTCATGCATTATTATTGTTATCTCAGTAATAATTTAAATGACACCATTCTGGAAATCAGTTTTTGTTTATTCCCTTATTTTCTCACTGCCAGGAATAAATTTTCTTTAGTCACTATCTATTTTCCTAGCTTGATCTCTATCCGCAGATGTTTTTGAGGAAGTTTTGGAAATTGTGTCCTTATTGACTGCTTTTTCACCAATAATTTCTTTGGAGTTATGGAGCCTTTGGCCTATGATGGTGGAAGCTCTTAGAGATTGGGCAATGGATTTCTTTGGAGGTAAGTCAATGCGAGAATCATTGATGTAGCATCACTTGGTGCTCCCTTCCCATAAAAAATTTGCTATGGTAAAACTGTTTCTTCTCCTGAATATCATTAAATATACTATTTATGTTTTTCTAGGAATTTTATGTTACTCAACTTTGCTTTTGTTGTTTCATGCCCAGTATAGATATACTCATAGTCTGTTAGTTGTATCATTTTCAGAATGCTCGTTTCTCCTTTTTTATAAATCATTGCTTCAAAGAATGTAGCCAACGCTTAAATTTATCCAAATTTATCAATTTTCTTACTATCCCAATACTTGAAAAATATTTTTTGTAAACAAAAAAACATTCCAATTGAATGGTTATGAACTTACCCATTGCTAGTTTTCTGTTGTCCCTCCACATTAAATGAATTGACCTTAAGTTCAAATGAATACTGGTATTCAAAGTCTACACAAAATAATAATAATAATAATAATAATAATAATATTATTATTATTATTATTATTATTATTATTATTTCTGAAAGTTACAAAATGCACTTGGTGGCCACTGCTCGGTTGTGGTTTTCAACACACTATTATGAGCACCATGATGAATACAATTAGGTGGTATTGATTGTTGTTGGATTTGATTGGTTTTGGGGTTTGGTTATTTGAATGGGAATGAAAACAGACCCAAGTTTGACTGGATTAATATTAATTATTTATATTTAAAAATAAAATTATACATTCTAATTTATAACAGATGTGTGTTAATATTAATTTTTTTAATATTTATCGCAAAATTGTTTATTTAAGTTATTCAATCTTGTAAAAAAAAATGCCGTTGTAAAAAACTCTATTCCCAACTTGGGTGTTTAGTTGGAGTTGATGGCATAACATGAGGTATCCCACAGCCAAACACCACCTATAGTAGTAGAGTTTGGTAAAATCCGAAGTCAATTTTATTTGTTGTTTTTGGAAGAAATGAGGCTCTCTTTTATTCATTTTCTCTGTGCATCTTTGGATCTTTTGGAGACATTTTCTATGCAGATGCTCTTGTTCCATTAAACAATTATATATCGAGGAGTTCAGAACATTTTCTTACATGTAGAGGTCCCGACTATCAGCTAAGTCTATGGAGCATACTTTCATCTGTGAGTTATTTGTTTAAGTTATGTTTTCCTTTTATGTACTTAACAAAATCTTCTGGTGAGAACATCCTTGATAGGCAGTGATGTAAAAGTATTTCCATGAACTGAACATAAATAAAGTCCATGCCCATTGATTCTGATTGGTCTCATTTGGCCGTTACTACTGGTAAATGAAGTCCTTTTTCTATTCCTTGATGAGATACCCATGAATTAACTTGGTATGCAGACTATGTTAGACAATAGCCTCCCAGATGGGTTTGCTGAGTCAGCACCTAAGCTTATACAAGTAGTATTCCAAAATTGCAAAGGTCAAGTGGATCAGTGGGTGGAACCATATCTCATGATTACAATTGCACGATTGCGACAGACAAGGAAGCCCTATTTGAAGTGTCTCTTGATACAAGTGGTGAGCAAATAATTTTAGATTTTTTGGTTTGTTAAGTAGTGCTCATCTGTTTTGATGTTTTATTATTAGCAAATAAGATGATCCTGACTAAAGCAAGTCATCATTGATAGTATTCTGCCATTCAGTATTAATGAATATAGGATGTGACACTAAATTGTGTTATGTGATGTAACTAGCTCAATTTTATGAGAATTTGCTGTTAGGTTGCTGCCTGAAGCACATGTTTGATTGGAAACCAAAGAATGGTTCAATTTAAATTTACCCTATAAGTTGGCAATTGGCTATGCATTTTGTTACAAATGAGCTTGGGGAGAATAACATTTGGTATAATTTGCACACAGAATACGCTTTATGAAACTGACAATTTCCTTTTTCTGTTAAAATGCATCACAAGCGGGTTGCATATAGGACTGAGCTATTCTGTGGTTTCCTTGACCTTGTAAATGTTTTGTTATGCCAGCTGAAGTTATTTCAGATAGTCTTTATTTACTTATACCATTCTCTCCAGTTGTATCTTGCCACACCTCATATCTTCCTATTGTTTCCTTTTATATGGTATTTTTGACTAAATGTAACAAAGTGGACCAGCTGTTAAATTGAAATATTAGCTTGAATCTATTACATTGCCTGTGTCAAAGTGTGTGTAAATACAGTATTGTTAAACTTCCCATCAAAAAATTGTGGCGCTATTAATATGAGTATTATTGATTGCTAAGGTGTCTATAAAATGCTTTTGATAACCATTAAAACCTCAATCTGCTAAATAAGTTTCTCATGAGCTATTCTAGATTTAATGTCTAGGTGCAACTTGTTTTATCATTACTAGACTCTATAAAAGGTATGGTTTTTCCATCAGGAGAAGAAAATTGCTACTTGTGGCAATACACTTATTTGTTCCATCTGCAAGACAAGCTTTTATACGGCAGTTCTTTGAGATTTCCCTTGTGGAAACAGGTGAAATGTGTGAACTCTAAGTCAATGTTTTCTATGAAGATTGCATTTCAGATTATGCATGTGAAGGATCTGAAATCTGATGGCAATAATGTATGATTCATTCCCTATTATGAAAATTCTTCCCTTGTTAAGGAACCAATCAATAGCCCTACGATGGCCCAGCCAATGATTCTTAACATTTTCTTTTTTCTTTTTATTTTTTTGAGTTGCGCACTTCCTTCTGAACTAGACTGTACCTGGTGCTTGGAGGCTTGGAGCATTGCTAGTGAAGCTCAGAGTTAGCACACTTTTATGAGTGTCATACCCGTTATGGCCTACCATTGCATGTTATACATATGCAAAAGTTATGTACCCACAACACCTTTGTTCTTTTTTCTATTGGTTCAGTCATTGTTTTGTGCATGCTTTGCATCTACTCAATTGATTATGAGAATTTAATTTGCAACTTCGGCACATGTTGACTGCTAACAATGGCTGTTTTTGCAATTGACTTATGCTTGTAGCACATGCATTCCTGGTTAATTGAGATCCAAGTTTGTCAAATGTTGGCTCTTGGTTAATCAGTTAAGACCCTTGTGCCTATCCAGAGTACCATTGATAAGGACGGTCTGTGTGCATGACTGAAGTAGTAGGAATTTGATCTAGATGTCCACAATTCCTAAATAATAATAATATTGTCAAATCGTTTCAATTCATGCCTGTGGCATGTGACCATCCCATTGTTTTCATGCCTCTCCTGTTTCCCTTATATCTGAGGATCATCTTTGGCAACTTTATTTTTCATTGGATGTTGTAATTTTAATCATCTACTGCCGCTTTTATATATATATATATATATTGTAGATAGCTGGTGCACTTTACTATGATGCCTCACTGACACTAACGACATTACAAAAGCACAACGTGGCGACAGAGGTTTTCAATCTCTGGTTCCAGATGTTACAAGTAAAAAGTAGTGGTGTTCACTCAAATTTCAGAAGGTATGCTCATGCATCAGCCTGTCCTTCTCTATCTTCTTCTTCAATCAATTTCCTATAATACTTGCAGAAAACGTGAAAAGAAGGTTTGCTGCTTGGGTTTGACCTCAATCCTTGCACTGTCTGAGGCTTGGTTATCAGAAGAAGCTTTTGGTGTGGTCTTAAAAGCAATAATTGAACTGCTTGTCACCTACAAGGATCAAGTTGCAGGTTTGCTATCACTTTAAATATTGCTGGTTTTAGGTCCCTGTCTTCTTAAAAATGTTTTGCAAATTTAGCTGAAGTTTGCTTTCTTGTATGCACAAGGTTACTCACTTGATTCCTGACCAAAAGCAATCTGAAGTACATAAATATGATGAGGCCTCTAATTATCTGTGAAATTTTTGTTGGCCATTATTTTTAATTTTCTCAAAGATTGCTTTATATGATTTTAACCAGCATTTGCTTGTGTTGAATGGTTCCCTCTCAACTTATAGTCATGTATAGGCTCAATATTGATAAACAATTCTATGCTAATTAACATCACAACTGTGTGACTAGTTTTGGTTTCCTTGTCTCTACTACTTGGTTTTGATGTTGGCCTTTGTTAAGTCTGCTTTTCCTTATAGAATCCAAGAAAGAGCCTCATGATGATGATGATGATGATGATATGGATGAAGCTCAAACTGATGAGGATGAGAATAGTAAGTTTGATCATGAAATTGAACGTGATGGTCAGGATGATGGAGAGAGTATCAGATTTCAAAATTTAGCAGCAAAGGTCAGTAAATGCTTAATAAATCAATTTGCTCAGATTACTTGTCTATTGTGCCTGTTCATTAATTGGATGTTTCAAGGTTTTGGCCATTTTCAATAATTCAACCGAGATCATCAGACAATGTCATCAATTAATATTCATAATTTATTATACCCAATTTTCTTTGGATATTAGCCAGTGGTAATCTTGAAAGATAATTGATGCCTGACATTTTCTCTTAGTTACCATATACATGAGAAGGTGCTTGCTAAAATATTTTACAGCCGGAATTACTACAATATTCAATAATATAATAGTATTCCTTGTTGGGACGCAGTGGTTAACCTGGTCCATAGTCCCACATCGCCTGTGAGAGCCAATCTCCCTAGCTTTATATATCCTAAACCAATCCTTCCCTCTAAATGCAGTTATGGAGAAGTTAGGGTGGTGGGTCCCTGTATTAATATGGTATCAGAGCTATTGTTCCGATCGGCCGTGACTAGGATCTTGGGTCCCACATCCGCTGTGGGCCCAGGGGGGGTGTTGGGACGCAGTGGTTAACCTGGTCCATAGTCCCACATCACCTGTGAGAGCCAATCTCCCTAGCTTTATATATCCTAAGCCAATCCTTCCCTCTAACTGCAGTTATGGAGAAGTTAGGGTGATGGGTCCCTATTAACATTCCTAATCTGAATTTAGCAATAAGTTGCCCAGTTAAAATTTTCCTGATATTTTACAGGCTAATTGGTTATCCCCAAATTTGAAACAGATAATTTAGACTTTTATACATTGAAGGATGTCCCTTTTTACAGCACTTTTTCTATTTAGTTGTCCCTTTTGACTTGTTTCTTTTCTTCGTGACAAGTTATAACATCATGCATTATTATAATGGTGGAGTTCGACTGTAATGACTCTGGCATCATAGTTGAGTCTAGGAAACAGCTTCTCAATTTCTTGGGAAAGATTTTAACTTCATGAGCCTTGAATTGTTGGACGCATATTTGTGCTGAATTGCCCGGTTTTATTGGCTGCTTAACACACCCAGTTATAAAGTCAGTATAAAATTTTAGCATGCAATTCAAGTCCTGGTGATATTCCTCAATTTATGTACATGATGAAGCACATTTATTTGAATTCCTCAATTTTAACTACTAATCTTATGTAATGTTCCACAAGGAGTAGTCAACCCCTCTGCAAAAAAAAATTCTGTTCTCCATCATCTTTTTCTTTTGTTGATTTTATGGAAAAAGGAATAGTCTGATTCTGCTAGCATCATGTCAAGTTGAATATTATACATGTTTTAATTATAGTCGGAGGCCTTCAGAGCAGATGATGAGGATGATGATTACAGTGATGATGAAGAGTTGCAATCGCCAATTGATGCGGTGGACCCTTTTATATTCCTTGTGGAAACTGTCCAAGGTAAATTGCATTTTAATTTCTGAATAGTTGAGGATGGATTCTCCTTCTCATCTGTCATAGACCTGTGTGGTTTATAACTGACATTCTGCATTCCCCTCTAGGTATGACAGCATCAAATCCATCAAGATTTCAGCACCTGGTGCAAACCTTGGACTTTAGCACTCAGTCACACGCAACTGGCATACTTCAACATGCTGAACAGAGAAGGTTGGAGATTGAAAAAGAAAAGCTGGAGAAGGCAACAACAATGACGGGTTGATTTAAAGGTTGGCATTCCAGGTCCATTGCATACTTGATGCTCTTGTTGGTTATTTTTAAATGGAGGGTATGATGGTATACAACCATGAACGAAGAAAAAAATGTAAGAGAACAAAATATAAAATGAAGCTGTAATTAAAAAATGAATGGCTGACGTACTTGTTGCTACTTTATACTGCTTTATTTGTAGAAAGAAAAATTACAAAAGTAGTAAATCATGTTCTGATTATTTGCTAACAATTTAAACGTAATTGAAAAATGAATGGCTAATGTAATTGTTGCTACTTTGTACTGCTTTATTTGTAGAAAGAAAAATTACAAAAGTAGTAAATCATGTTCTGATTATTTGCTAACAATTTAAACAACCTTTAAACCAAGCCAAAATTTAAAACTAGCTAAAAGCCTAACTAAAAATTGCTGAATTTTAGGAGCGGATTGAGACCAATCCTACCATGTTCATTGATGTAACTTCTTTTCATTCCTCTTAGGATCAATCTGCTCATCCCAAACCTTTCTCTAAGTGTCTCAAATATGTCTGCAAATTGTTCTTGAGAACAACAATACAGAACTTCAATCTCTTTCTTCTCTTCAAGTTGCTTGATTTATGTGAAATTTAAATTTAATGTGCTTTGCCTTACTATGAAAGACCGGATTCTTAACAATTGAAATGGTTGCACAATTGTCATAGAGAATTACAGTCCCTTCCTCGGGCTAGAACTTTAAATCTTTCAACAATTTTCTTATTCAAATAGCTTGACTTGCAACTTTTGATAGGGCAATAGACTTGGCTTCTATTATTGACAATGCTACATGACCTTGTGTTCTTTTTTATTCGTAATAACTCTCGTCCCAGTTGTAAAACAATTCCTTGAAATACTTTTCATCTTCTCATCACTTCTAGCTTAGTCACTGTCTGAAAATCCCAACAACTTCACTGCTTCTGTTCTTGAATACAAAATTCCAAGTTCTCTTGTTCCTTCACAAATCTCAAAACCCTTTTAGCTGCCTTGTAATGAAGTTCTATTGATGCCTACATAAACCTTGATAGAAAATGCACAACAAAATGCTACATTAGCACTTGTTGCACACAAGTACAATAAACCAGCAATTAAGCTTCTTTACATTTTGCCATTACTCTTTGTTGAACCATCTTCCTTGATAAGCTTTTCTCCAACCAGAAAAGGTGTGCTAACGGGTTTGCAATTCTTCATACTGTCACGCCCCAAACCTGGCTCCCCAGGCCCAGTGCACTGACAAACGGCCACACACCCACCAAGCTGAGGCCCAGTAGGCATGTAAGGCCTCAAAACCTGCTTCTCAACAAATCACAAAAAAGTCTAATGCAGAGCAAAGGCTAGAAACAAGAATGGAGTTCAACACTAAAAAGAAATAACTCAAGTTGTCTTCTAGCTTGCTACAAATTTAATCAAATAAAAAAACTATGCCCACAACAAACGGGACTTATTACATGCTAAGAAGATTGACGGTGCCCAACGATCCCTGCTAAGCTATCCGTCAACGACCTCTACTCCCCGATCCGAAAGAAAAAAATAACAACAAAAATTTATGAGCTTGAGACGGTAGAAGCACCCACTAAAAAAATATAGGGATCACTTATCAAAATTCATAATTTAATAATTTGCAAAAACCAACCATAAGTTTAATTCACTTAACATAGATGTCAAAAATTAAGCATATAGGTCCCCCAAACAACTATTGCCCAAAAACAAATCACAAAAATTCATATATTTACCCTCAGTGACCCGAGACAAAACAAAAGTCATATTTTTTTACCCTCGGTGACCCGAGCCAAAAATTAACAGGCCGATATTCTCGATCGACGGCAAGCGTGGGAAATTATAGTTTCTAGAACAAAATACGTGTCGACTACGGTCAGTGTTTAACCCCCAGTGATAGGGTTATTGCAAAGTTAGTTGGGGACTAGTTTTATATCAAAGTACCTTATGTTCACAAACGATGAACTAGCAAAAATTCAAAAACAAGCAAAAGTACAAGAGTTTTACGAGTAACATGATCCCATTTTTTTGTCATATCAAAATAAACCAATTAATAGAATCCATACATTAACAGATAATAAAAATAATAATATTTACTAAACAAAAATTAAATAAAATACCCAAAATCAGTAAAATAGAAAATCTGACTTAAATAAGTAACATAATTATAAATTAACTAAGTGTCTGATATAAACAAATAAATAAATAAAAGAAATTTTAGAAATCCTGGATTTAACAAAAATGAATTATAAATTCAGATTTTTGAATATAATATAATTTAAACAAATGAAATAAAACTCAAAATGATATGATCAGTATCCTTTTACGAAAAGGTACATAATATTTTAAAAATCTAAATAATCAACATTTAATGAATCCAGAACTCTTTGCTTAGAAACGTCTTTAATTTAAAAATATTTTTAAATAACTAAATGATAAATCCGAAATTAATCATACTGGAAAGGATAAGTCAGATTCATAACAGTAATCTAATCTTTATAAACATGAATACTTAAAATGATTAAATTCACAAATTTAGCTAGTGTCAAAGAACGTATAAATATAGCATAATTTATATGTGGGATACTTACCTGATATTCGCTAAACCCACAAAAATCCAAGTTGACTCCCACTTAACTCTCCACAAAAGAACCTATAGACATAAAAATCAATTCAATAACCCTAACTTTACAAATTAACTAGGAGTCTTGGATTCCAAGTATAACACTTAATCTTATAAAGGATCGGGAAAATAAATATCATTGGATACTATAAGACCTCAATCAAAAACACTCGCACATCCTAACCCAAACAGTACAGTGCATCAAGAAGAAAATTAAACTGCTAAAGCATTACTAATTAACCTTTGAAGGATAATATATATTCACACAATGGCATCCATAAATAACCAGGATAAAACATGGAGAAGTAAAGCTTGCCTGAATTCACTGAACCACTAGCAGAACTATAAAGAACGTATTTAATAGAGAAACTTAAAAGAACATGAAGAACCTACAAGCAGAGAACATCTAACATACAACACCAAACAAACACCCAACACTGCCAAACAAGACCACCACAAGGTACAGAAATCAGATGACTGCCTAAACTTGTATTTGGAAGTCGCTTAGATCCTCGTTTGACAATCGGGACTAGGAGAACCTCTCGATTCTGCCACCACAACGCTAAAGAGACGATAGGGAGAAGACTGCGAAGTTATCCCTTTTTATTGAGATTTAAAAAAAAATCGCGCAGGTGGGAGGTTGCCTAAAATATGGGTAGAAGGTTATGAAAGGATAAGATAAAACTTTTAAATGAAACTAATTAAATTAAATAAAAAAACAAAAAGATAATTTTAAAGAGAGTGGGGTCCACACATACAGAACTTAACTAGTAACTCTTGTACATACTTCCTTTGATGTATAAAAATACCTCCAGTTGTTTGTTGTACCTCCATACCTACAAAGTATATATGACAACTTACCAAGATCATTGGTATCAAATGTTGCGTTCATGCCATTTTTGAATTTCTCCTCCTCGTCTTCATTGTTATCTGTCACAAGAATGCCATCGACATAAATTGAAGCAATCAATAGGTTGGTTTCAGTTCTTTTCAAAATATAAAGTGTGTTCATGGATGTTTCTTTTAAAGCCAAGATTCAATAGATGTTGATCAAGACAGCTATATAAAGCCTTAGGAACCTATTTTAGATTGTGCAGGGCCTTTTGCAGCTTATATACCTTTTCTTCTTCACCTTGCTTTACAAATCCCTCTGGTTGCTTAACATAGATAGCTTCCTTCATTCAAGAAACCATTTAGAAATGTAGAATTTACATCTAGTTGATAAACTGATCCTTTTTGAGCTACTATGGGAAAAAATCAATTTAATTGTATCTAGCCTTGAAACAAGTGCAAATGTATCAAATTAATCTATATCTTAATTCTGTGCATAACTTTTCACCACCAGCTTGGCTTTATGCTTATTAATAGAGCCATTTGCATTTAATTTGATTCTGAATACGCACTTAACTCCAATAATCTTCTTGTTTTTTGGTCTGTCACCAAGGTTCATATAAGATTCTTTTCCATCATGGAAAGCTCCTCCTCTATTGCTTTTTTCTAGGCCTCATATTTCAAAGCTTCAAAATAGTTTTCTAGTTCCACAATTGCCATATTGAATCTTGCATATAACTCCTGTAATGGTCGAAACCCTCTTATAGGTTTATGATCAAATTCTGCAACTCCATTATCTTGATTATATATTGTTTCTTCTTCAGCTTGGATTGATTGCTCAATTGCTATTTCATCTACATCTTCTAGGTGTACAATTTTATTGTCCCAATTCCAAATCCACTTTAACATCTCTACAAACAACTTCCTTATGAGTGAAAGAATTAGAAAATCTATGACCCATTGTTAAGGTGTTGTATCTAACTAAAATGCCAACTTTTGACTTGCTATCTTATTTTGTTCTCCTGGGTTTAGGTACATTTACTGAACACACACTGCCAAAGATTTTAAGATGACTAACCTTAGGTTTATAGTCAGTCCATACCTCATAAGGTGTCTTGTCTTCCAATGCCATAGTGTAAAAGTATGTTATATGGATAAATTGATGTGTTGACAACTTTAGCCTAAATGACATTCTTTTCAATAATAAGCATTTGGCCATGTTCAAAACAGCTCGATTCTTCCTCTCTGAACACTACAAGAAATTACTATTTAGAAACATCATTTTTCATTTCTATTCCGTTGCTAATTCAATTTAACAATGGATTAGAAACGGAATTTTTCTGTTTCAAAACCCTTTGTTTCTAATTTAAATAGAAATGGGGAAATATTCCGTTTCTAACTTTAGAAACGGATTAGAAACAGAAACCAATATGTTTCTAACTTTTGAAAAATTAAAACGGAATGATGTATGTTGCTAATATGTTTCTAAATTCCGTTGTAATTTCATTTTTAGATTTAGAAATCAATTTAAAACGAAAGTTTTACCGTTACAAAAATTAGAACCGGATTCCAAACGGAATATTTTCTGTTTTATTTTTGTCCCTCCTCACTAGAAACAAAAGTTTTTTTGTTCCTAATCCGTTGCTAAAAATTTTTTAAATTAAAAAACAATCATGAAACAAATAAATCAGTTTCTAATCCGTTTCTAACATTCAAGTAAAAAAAAATAAAAATAATATTCATGATCCTGGTACATGAATTTTATTTTTAAACCTAAAATACCAATAAATAAGATAAATTCCTTAATTCATACAAAAAAAAATGTCATAAGTATATATGTTCAACACAAAATAATAACTATACGACAAATACAACTATAAGTGAACATCATGATCATCAGTCAATGGTTGTGAGTCTTGTGTAATAAATTGCGACTGCTGAAGAATTCTCTTCTCAAAACTCATCATCATGTTCTTCATATGACGCATCATCTCCTCACGATATTGGTCCCTCTCCTCTTTCATTTCAAGCAAACTTTGTTGAAGCTTCTCCTCACGATCTTAGACTTGACTAAGAGTTTGTTGAAGCCTCTCCTCATGATCTTGGACTTGAGTAAGAGTTTGACGCAAATCTCTAACTTCAGCCTGTAGTGTCTCAGATGATGAACTTGTGGAAAAACATGAAGATAACTATGGATAAAAGATACACGCTTGGGACCCTATTCCATAAACCCGAATTTTCTTTCCTCCCCTAACAACCTCATAGTATAGAGCTGTTTTATCCACAATAGGAAGCTCGTCATGTCCTTCTTGTGTTTGAGATGCCTGCTCCACAAGCTCCAAATAGTGATCCTACATCAGTTAACTCAACTCATTAAATATTATTCTCTAAACAACTTAATATAAACTCACAAAACATTATAGACAAAAGTCTATAATTGAAAACCCCACAAAAAATTGTTCCGCTTACCTTAATAGATTGAGAACATGCATCAACAAGCACGGAGGTACCCTTCTTTGTATGAGTCACTTCAAAAAGCTCAAAAGGGCGAGGATCACGTCCAAGCCTCGATCTCTAGAATAATACAACAAATTGAATTTTGTTACAATTAGCACTAAACTAATTCTTTATAATTTTAAAACATATTTATATTAATATTAAACCAATTTTGTTTCGAAACACCATTTGGTTGTAGTTTATAAGGAGCCATTAATTGGTATTGAATTCCATTTAGTTGGTAAAAACTCTTATAAGTTCTTGAGCAATATTCAACCCCATTCTATGATCTAAAGACTTTAATGTTCTTGTCACTCTCAGTTTCTTCCATGGCCTTAAATTGAACAAATAAGTTAAACACATCTGATTTATGCTTCATAAAATAAATACACCCAACAATACCTGATAATAAGTAACATAAAATATCCGCTGTCATTTAAGAATTCTAAATTCATAGGACCACAAATATTAGTGTGTATCAGCTCCAACTTCTCTTTTGCTTTCTGAGATGGAAAAGGCAATCTGTGGGACTTTCCTTCTTCATAAACTCCATAAGTCTACAATAATTGAAGCTATTTCCAGCACCATCTTATTCTTCTGCATCTGTTTCAAAAAGTCATAATTACAATGGCCAAATCTTTTATACCACAATATTGATTCATCAAGAGTTGTAGTCGATGTTGTCTTCCACTTCAAAGGAGAACTATGATCCCTCATTTTTACAGCCATTTGCTTTTCTCCTTCCTCATCAAAAATTTCACATAGATGCCCATGAAAATTTAACGGCATATCACTGTCTAAACGTTGCCCCACACTATAACCAAATTGTGGCTAATTTCAGGCACATAATAAACATTTGAAATTAATTTTGTACATGATGGCATTTTGATTGCAATGATAGTTTTTCCTTCAACATCAACATATTCTCCATTCCTAATTCTAACCCTTCACTTATAACTTTTGTCAAGAGCTTGAAAGATATTTGAATCTGCACACATATAGTGTGTGCATGCACTGTCCAGTAACTACTGAGTTGGTGAATCTATTATTGAATATGTTTGTATCATAAAAAACAACTCCTCTTCCTGTTTCACTTCTTTTGCAATTTGAGATGTTTTTTTTTGTATGGTGTTATATACAAACCCTCTCCATATATCCACATTGCTTACATTTTTGGCATTGCATCCTGGTCAAAATAGACAAAAATGTTTAGAGATGATTGGTCTGCTTTCAACAAGGACAAGGAGGAAACTCTCTCCACTTTCTACTGCTACTTCCTTGTTGAAACTATTGTTTTCTCCCTGCAAATTGTCTTCCAAATTGCTTCTTATCAACAAACGTCCTTTTTGCAAATTGATTCTGATTTCTGCCATGTTCAGAGGCTAGTAAAACTCTCTCAGTTGTATTTTTTTGTTCATCCTTCTAAATCTCCTCACTAACCGTTGCATGAATACAAGTTAGTGATTTATACCTCTTGGTTGTTGCCTCTGAATATGCTTTTATCTGAGCTTTTGCGGGGTTCTCTAGCAAAGGTTCTGGTTCTTCATCTTCCTCCATAGCTTCCCAAAGACCAAAGACATGCAAGTATGCTTTCATTTTTACCTCTCAGATGGTATAATTCTGCTCACCAAAAATGGGAGGTTCAACAACTAAGGAATCTGCCACGGTTTGCCAATTCAAAGACCAAAAACAACTTTGATACAAAATATTAGTATCCAACCAAAAACGAGGAACAAATATAAGAGAAGAAATAATAAAATGAAACTATATATAATTTAAAGATGAATGGTTGACCTAGTTGTTGATACATTTTACTGCTTATTTGTAGAAAGAAAAATTACAAAAGTAGTAAATCATATCCTGATTATTTGCTAACAACTTAAAAAACCTTTAAACCAAGTCAAAATTTTAAAATTAGTTAAAGAACAGCTAATAATCGCTGAATTTTAGGAGTAAGACTAATCCTACCACGTTCACTATAGTAACTTTTTTCATGGTAGCCATTTTGTTGGTTCAAGTGGTGAATGCCCAAATAGCAAAAAGTGGTCATGATATGGTTCCATTGAAGTCACACGGAAAACAAACTTTGTTGTTGATTTTCAATAACGTCTCCACTCCCTAATTCTACCATGTTCACTACTGTAACTTCTTTTCAGCGTAGGAATTTTGTTGGTTTAGGTGACGAATGCCCAAATAGCAAAAAGTGGTCATGATATGGTTCCACTAAAGTTAGATTGTCACTAGTTCTCAATATGCTCCACTCCTTGCAACATTGCTCTGTGTCTTGCTATGGTCAAAATTTTGATTGTGGGTGGTAGCTTCTTTAGAGTCAGTCTTGCACCTACTCTAGTGCTTCTTATTTTTTTATTGATTTGGTGAAGGACTACTCTTTCTCAGTAATGTTTTGACTGTTAGAGAGTGAAAGGAAGAGAGAAATGCTTGAACCATTGATCTCAATGGACAAGCTCATGTATAAATAGATGATGAAGTGTACAAGTGCGTATAGTGTACATGATCTATACTCAGGATATACATACACATATATACATGTATCTAACACCCCTCCTCAAACTCAAGACGGATCATACGTCTAGAGTTTGGATAACATGAAAAGATGTTGATCGCGAGTCTGCGCTTTGGTGAAGAAGTCAACTACCTGAACCTCTGTGGGAAGGTAATGAAGAGACACTATCTGAGAACGAACATGACATCTAGTGAAATGGGCATCCACTCCAATGTGTTTGGTCAGCTCATGCTTGACCGGGTCGGCGACAATCCCGAAGGGCCCCGAGTGCTATCACGAGTGAAGAGGAATAGAGGAGGTCTGCGGTATCCCAAAGTCCTGCAGGGATCGAGCGAAGCCAAAGCACCTCTCGAGCAGATGAGAAGCTAAAAGCACGAACCTCGACCTCGACCTCGGACTTGGCGACTGTATGTTGTTTCTTAGTCTTCCAAACAATGAGAGAAGATCCAAGAAAGATACATTAACCGGATGTAGAAAGCGATCATCGGGGAACTAGCCCAAGTAGCATCGAGAATAGGCTCGTGAGTGAAGAGTGGAATGGCGTGAATAGAAAGCGAGACCACGAGATGCGATATCACGAAGATAGCGCGATGACTCGGGAGAAGATGTGCATAATGAGCAGTAGGAGCTGCAACAAAGCCCGACTCGAATATGGGATGCATGAGAAATGTCGGGACGGGTGACTGACAAGTAAACCAAGTCGCCAACAAGATATCGATATCGAGAGGGATCGGGGTAAAGGAGTCCCATCGAAGCTCGAGGCGCAAGTGAAGCTCCATGGGTGTAGCAGACGGTCGCAGTATCAGTCAAGCCAGAGCGAGCAAGAAGGTCAAGAGTATATCGTTGCTGCGTAATTAAGACGGTAGCCATCAGACTAAGAAGTGATCTCAATACCCAAGAAGTAACGAAGCGGACCCAAATCAGTCATCAAGAATGTCTCACAGAGTTTCTGCTTTACAAAAGCAATATGAGCAGGATCATCTCCAGTAAGAATCATGTCATCCACATAGAGGAGAAGAATAGTGCGGCCGCGATTTGAGGAATGAACAAAGACTGCCGAATCATGGATGCTCGAAGTGAAACCAGCCACCTCAATAACAGTACTGAATCGCTCAAACCAGGCCCGTGGAGCCTGTTTAAGACCATACAGAGCACGGCGAAGTCGACAAACAGTCCCTGGAGGTACCCGAAGACCAGGAGGAGGAGTCATATAAACTTCCTCCTTTAAGTCACCGTGAAGAAACGCAATCTTCACATCAAGCTGATGTAGGGTCCACTCTCGAGCAGCCGTAACAACAATCAACGTACGTACAGTATACATGTGGGCTACATGGGCAAAGGTCTCCTCATAGTCACGACCATGCTCCTGCTGGAAACCACGAGCAACCAAGCGGGCCTTATAGCGTTCGAGAGACCCATCAGAACGAGTCTTCACCCTGTAAATCCAGCGGCATGTAATCGGAGTAGCATGAGAAGGGAGGGGAACTAAATCCCAAGTATGAGTCTAAGACAATGCATCAAGCTCCTCAGCCATGGCAGTACGCCACGCAGGTGACTGTACCACCTCTATGTAGGTACCTGGCTCAAGGACATCCGAGACACTAGTGCTAGCAGTAGCATAACGGTTAGGAGGATGTAAAGTGGATCGATCACGTAGAATGTAAGTGTGAGAGGGTACCTCAGGATCAGGATCACCAGTAGAAGGAGTGTCAGAGAGGACCGGCCGAGGTGAAGATGCTGCAGGTTCCCGACGATGATAAGTATAACGAATAGGAGGATGAGCCGAAGGAAGTGAGGAGGAATCGATAGATAAGGTGGGGGATGGAATAGGGGATGAATGAGAGAGAAGCTCTAGAGAGGAAGGACATGGTAGAGAAGTAGTGGAAGCTGGGGGAGTATCCTCAGTGGATGAGAGAGGAAAAAGGAAGGAAAGAGGAACAGTGGGAGAAGTAGATGGAGTAGAAGGGGGAAGCATAAAAAGGAGTGGTCTCATCAAACATGACATCTCGAGAGATGCGAAAGCGACGAGTGACTGGATCATAACAACGATAACCTTTGTGTTCAAGACTGTACCCCAGAAAAACACAAAGAACCGACTGGGTGGTGAGTTTTGTCCGCTCCCGAGGTGAGAGTAAGACATAGCAACGACAACCAAAAGCACGAAGGTGATCATAGCGAGGGGGAGTTCCATGTAGGGACTCACCGGGACTACGACCCTGAAGATGGGATGATGGTTACAGATTAATAAGGTAGACGGCAGTGTGAACAGCATCAGCCCAAAAGTGAGGAGGAAGAGATGCACCAAGCAGGAGAGCTCGAGCTGTCTCTAAAATATGGCGGTGCTTGCGCTCAGCGACCCCATTCTGAGGATGAGCCCCAGGACAGGATAGTTGAGGCAAGGTGCCCTCAGAAGACAAATGGGTACGAAAAGCATGAGAGGTGTATTCTCCGCCAGAATCAGACCTAAAGGTCTTGATAGAGGCAGAGAACTGAGTGTGCACCATAGTAGTAAAAGAGCGATATATAGATAAAAGCTAACTACGATGATGCATAAGATAAACCCAGGCAAAACGTGTGTGATCATCAATAAAAATAACATAATATCGATTGTCACCTTTAGATACAAAAGGAGCAGGACCCGAACATCAGAGTGAATGAGGTCAAAAGGGGCACTAGTTTGAGACTGACTCAATGGATAGGGACGCTGTAACTGTTTGCCAAGTTTATAGCCAAAACAAACAACATCAGAAGGAGGAGAGACTGCTCCTAGGACACCCTGACTGACAAGAGAAGACATACGAGACTGACACAAATGACCAAGACGATGATGCCACAGATGATGTGATATAGTAGCAGCATACAATGAGAAACAGACCTGTCTGAAGAGGGAAGACGAAGGGAATCCATCGCATATACTCCACTATGGCGGCGACCAGCTCCAATCACCGCTCCACTGTGATCCTGCACACGACATGAGGTCCGGTCAAAAATGACCTGACAGTCATAATCAGTGAGTTGACTAACAGACATAAGGTTCATGGATAGATGAGGGACATGAGATACAGAAGGGACAGAGAAAGCACTAGTGGAGAGATGACTAGTGGAAGAGACAGGTAAAAGTGTGCCATCAGCAATGCGAACATGAGTATGAAGGGAAGAAGGATGAGAATGGTGAAGATGAGTGACATCATTTGTCATGTGAAAGCTAGCACCAGAGTCAAGAAGCCAAAGAGGACAGGAACTACCTAGAGTAGATGGAGTAACCTGAGCCGAACGTGCCTGACCAGTAGAGATGTCGCCCAGATGTGACTGCTGAAACTGACGAAGCATCACCAATAGCTGCTGCTGATCGGCAGGAGAGAGAGAAACAGTGGAAGTCGATGCTGAGTGCGTTTGAGAAAGAGGTGTGGGAAGGAGCGGAGGAGTCGGTGATGAAGTCATGCAGGGAAAGCCTCGCTGCTTCTTCCGGCAGTCACGCTCAAAGTGTCCCACAATGCCACAATAGTGGCAAGTCACAGTCTTCTTCGACCGCTGAGAAGACCGAGAAGCAACAGAAGTAGAAGAGGACGGAGTAGCCGGTGAAGGAGCAGGAGTACGAGTAGCAGCAAGTGCACTGCCCCCCCTGGGAAGGAAGCCCGGAGACGAGTCTCCTCAGCACGAACAATAGTGAATGCCTCGTCTAAGGAGTGTGTGTTAGGGGCATGTAATAGCTGGACCCGGGTCGACTCAAACTCAGGACGTAGACGCATAATGAACGCGTACATACATCGTGACTCCTCATGGCGACGGCGACCAGTGCATGCCTCATCAGTGCAAGTAAGGAGCTGAGCAGTGTGGGTAGGCCAATGAGAGGGTGTAAGGGTATCAATCTGGCGCCATAACCCACAGAATCGACTATAGTAGTGATCACGATGATCCTCCCTTGATGCGAGTGTCAAGGGCCCCGATATAAGGTATAGATCCGTGCTCGATCGGAACCACGCGATATGGCCTCAAGTAGCTCCACATCGCACGAGCAGTGGGTAGATCTGCAATATGGGTGCGAATATCAATGGTTACATTCTGACAAATAATCATCCGTGTCGTAGAATCATCGACAATCCACTTCTCAAGCTGTTGCTCATAAGCTTTGAGAATGGCGTAATCGCTGATCGTCGGAGCTCGCTGGAGCGATGAGAAGTACCGTCAACATGGGAAAGAACACGAAGGCCATCAAGAATGGGCTTGAGAGTAAGCCGCCATGGAATATAATTGGTGCCATCGAGCACCACATCAGAGTGGGAGAGACTGCGGTGACGGACATCAGGAAGAACTCCACTGAGTCCGTACAGGTCCATACTTTTTAACTAAATACTCAAATTAAATTACAATCAAAAAAAATAATAATAATAATAAAAAAATTCTCAAACAAGAGAATAACACCAAAAGCAAAAAATAGTTGGCCGGATATTAGGGATCTGGTCGGGCGACCAGATCTGGCAAGCGCGATAGAGGTCCGGCGCGGCAGGGTCGACGGTGGCCGGCAGGCTCGACGCAGCAGGCCAGCAGGCGAGCGCTCGAGCGGACGCGGCTGGGGGCGAGCTAGTGCGGCCGAGAGCGAGCTGGTGCGGCTGGAGGCGAGCTGGTGTGGCCGGGAGCGAGCTGGTGCGGCCGGAGCGAGCTGGTGCCTGGGGCGAGCCGGTGTGGCTGGCGAGGCTCGACGCGAAGCGAGCACTCGAGCGGACGCACGGGGCGAGCCGGTGCAGCTGGGGCGCCGAAACATGGTCGGCCGGGAGTGGGGACAAGTCAGTGCGGCAGGAGTGGGGACAAGCCCGGGCGCGGTCGGGCGCGGCGCAGGTCGGAGAAGGGCGCGGTCGGAGCGCAGGCGCGGCAGGTGCGCAAGAATCGGCAGTCGGAGAGTGGGATCCAGCCGGAGAGAACGGCAGCGGTCGCCGGAGAAGGAGTGGCGGGGTTCGACACCACTGCAACCTAAGCTAATCTGATACCATGTTAGAGAGTGAGAGGAAGAGAGAAATGCTTGAACCATTGATCTCAATGGACAAGCTCATGTATAAATAGATGATGAAGTGTACAAGTATGTATAGTGTATATGATCTATACTCAGGATATACATACACATATATAAATGTATCTAACATTGACAAAGTTCATCTCTAGAGGAAGCGCTTAGCTTCACATTTTTTTCCCTTTGAACATATGGGTGTTACGTTATAGCCTATACATAGATAAATTTTGTGGTGTAGGAAAGGTTGTCTACATTTGGTCATCAAGAATCTTTTCGATTAATAACCATGTAGATCTGGTGATCATGAAGGGCATATATTCATGTATATACATATATATCCTTTTCCTTTTATGTCACATTATATTAGAGATACACTGCTAGCATTTTGCAACTTTGTCTTGCTATGTTAATTCTTGCTATGTTTTTATTGTTTTTCCAACATAAAGTAATTGAATTCGGGTTTCTAACTGTAACAACTTTGTCTTGTATGCAAATTCAGGTTATCTACTATTTAATGAAGCTGGTTATAAAATGGACATCTTACTTTAAACATAATAAAATAATTAAATAAAACTTAACTATATGGTGGAATTAATACTTCTAAGCTTCTTTTTTGCCGTATGGTTTGTTATCTGTGGATCATGGTCATGCGAGCCTGCCAACCTTTTTTCTTTTAACTTCAATTTTAGGTCCCCAGAGAACATGTACATTATTGGAAGATAAACTTAAAAAATTTGTTATAAAATATGAAGAGGTTTTGGGGTTATGAAAATGAAGATTTTGGAGTTATTGAATACAAAAGGTTTTAGGAATTAAGAGTTAATGTTATGGATTTTGTTAAAACCCATATAACAGATTAAGTTTGTTGTATTTTGTAAAAGGTGAAGAATTTAACAAAAGAGTATTTTTATATATTTTAAGTTTTTTCTCTTTCTAGTATATCTCCTCGTGCTCATTGTCCTTTTAACAAGTGATCTCAGAGCGTTGGCTTGATTTGAAAAAACAGAGATAGGTAGGCTCTTCGTTGTCTATTTACTGGAAGATATAAACTTGTGTGAGAAAGCACTGTTGGATGAAAGTGCTGCGAATTCTCGGGTTGGGTAAGACAAAAGAAAAGCCCTAACGAGAAAGTGAGAGCTAGCTATATATGAGGTAAGCTTCACGAAGAATGAAGAAGTCTTCAAAGCATTGAAGAAAAGTTGTGAAATGGAGAGCAGAAGACTTATTGACTTATTGTTGTGTCTATATAATTTAAAATGATGCTCAAGGTGATACTAGAGAAGCTAAACCTTCCATCAACGAAGTATGAATGTGAAAGGTTTGGCTCTTATCATTTACCTTAATTTACCTATTTTTGCAATAAAATAAATATTTGAAGATAGGCTTGGAAGTCATGAATGATATAGATTTAGAGCATTCGCTAAGAAGGAGGCTGAGAATGGTGCTTCACTATGAGTGATAAGGCATCTAAACACATGCTACAATATTATTGTGAAAGATATGAAGGAGGAGTTATTTGAACTCAAATATAATGTTGAAGATCTCAAGGAAGCTAATTATAAAGAGTTATAGAAATACCTCATTAAAGCTAATAAAGAGTTGAATGAGTTAAAATGAATATAGAGGAGAGAGAGCCCAACAAAGAATTTAATTCCGAATCAACTAATGTAGTTTGTAATTTTTCAATCTGTTGCGGTTATTGCATTGAATAACTTATTAAAAATAATCTTTAAAAGAGGAGGTTGGAAATAAAATTTAATATTTTAGAAATGAAAAATGAAGTATTTTGGAGTTGTAGAATATGAAAGATTTTAAGAGTTATAGTTTTAATAATAGTTTAAATGTGGGAGTTTTGGATTTGGTATTTGAAAGATTTTTATTACAGCTTACATAAATGGCTAAATGTTTTTATTTATAAGAAATAAAAAATAAATAAAAAAATATTTCTAGATATTTTACTTTAAAATAAAGTTTCTTCCACTTTTTGTTATTGTTATCCCCTTTGAGGCGATAGTATCTACTATTGCTTCCAGCATATCTTCTGTTTCATTCCTGGTGTACTTTCAAATAATTCAATCTTGTAATTACCACAGACACTTTTTTTTTTTTTTGGAATAAAATGTATGAACCACTAATTTATATGAATCATGACCACACTTTCATGTGTGATTGTTATTTGTTATTATATATAATTGAATTTGAACCTGCATAACATGTGTTTAGTTTGAATTTAGCATTCTAACCAATGCCAACAATCAGTGCGTAACATGCAAACTCCCGTGTGAGTACCAAAAGAGACTACACCATTTCCAAACCAATTCCAAACATGTTATGTGCTTATTGATCACTCAAATGAGAGGGAGCTGGAAAGGGTACAAGAAAGGCACATGCATGTAGTGGGCCTCTGGCAACCGCCGCCCGGAGGCCACCTCCACCACTACCGTCTTCAATGGCTGGAGAAGCGCCACCACCAATCGCCATTGTGCTCTTGACCATCGCACGAGCGGCCTTAGCATTACTCTCCGGCATCGCCTATCACCCAGCCGTACCACACCTCCTTGGCCTCTCCTCCTCCTCCTGTGTGTTAGTGATCTCCAGTTTCTTGTACAACACCGTCGGAGCCTGGATGACACTGCAATACACTGTAACTTAGCCATATGGTGCTTGCTGGCCTGGAAGAACCATGTTGCTCTTTATATGTGGTTAAAAGATGATGAGGCTTATTAGTGTTGGTAATGATGCCTTGTCTCATTATGTTAATGTGATGATTAGTTTAGTGATTGCTTTGATTATGAGAATATAGATAATGCTAATGATGCGGAGATTGCAAGTGAATGATTAGCTAGGAATAACTTTGATAATGCTTCTTTACTTTACTTGTGGGTTACTACTGATCTTTGGTGGTGCTCGCTACATGATGTATAGATATGGATGGATACACCACCAAAGGCAGGTTAGGTTAGGAGTTCTTGATCAGATCGCCAAAAGTGCTTGTTGTTCATTCTTTTATAGGTTTTCTAATCATCACTTGATGATTATTACAATGCTGGGTGCCACAAGCACTTTCGCCCCATTGTAGTGGAGGCAAGCCACATCCTTTTTTTCTTTTGGTTCATACTTTTCCTATGAAAATGGATAACAAACAGATGGAAGTGTTTCTGTGAATATGAATTTAGATATTTCACTTATGACTGATGTCAATATAAAACCGTGAAGTAAATATTGCATTTCTTCACTGCATCTACTGAAATTATTTAGAAATATTATATATATATAAGATTTCAATAGTCCGTAGTACACAGAGGTGAAGACTGATTTAAACAGAGTACTAGAAGAAACAAACATGTACAAAAGGACACACATAACATATTTATATTTATTTATAGTACTTTAATTCTCAAAACAAAATTCTCAAACAAAGATCCTGGGAAATGAATTAGACTGTGGCAAGTCAATATCTCTGAGCTCCAGCTTAAGGCCCTTGCCAGCTCCATTGGCTAAAGGATGAATCCCATGCTCAGGTCCAGACATGTAGGCTCTGTTCTCCCTCTCTTTCTCAAAAGAAATATCAAACCTATTCTCCACATCTAAGCACATACAATTAATGTTAACAGTAGTTATATTTTTAATGTGCATGTGTGTCTTACATAACAATATAGGTAAAAGTGTCCGTTTGATTTAATTATACCCTATACTCTTCTGGTACTTAAAAATCAAAAAAGAAAAAAAACTTTTTGAGTTGGGGGCTCAATCATGGGCTCATCCATATTTATTAATAAATAAATAAATTATTTAATAAACAAATAAATATTTAATTTGATTTTTTTTCTTTGATGAAAAATATGAATCCTAGAGGATGAAATAAAAGTGAGGATGTTTGATCCATGTGAAAAGAATTCCATGATAAAATCTAATTGTTACTGGCTTTTTATATATAATGCATAAAAGAGTGGTACTCCATTTCTGTCCTTGTCCCAACTCCCAACTCAATTTTCAATTTAAAAGGTGTCAACTCAAAAGATTGAAGATTATATTTAGGGTCAGTGATATATTCATATTTATAAAAAATTTATATATTTTTTGAATAATACTGAATATACCAACCATGCGTTACAATGAACTACATAGTAATGTAATTATACCGCCCATACATAAATTATGACACGCTTATCAAATGACTACTCTACCATGAAAACAATCATTCATTTGCTTTAAATATATGGGTAATAATTTACACATGAGACGAATTCTTAGAGGTCCTAGCTAAGTCAAAGAAAGCCATTAAACCCTAGGTAGTCAGAACCGGACCGGACTGGCCGGTCCAACCGGGTTGAACCGAACCCGGGCACTAGGCCGGTCCGATTCAGCTCAGAAAACCGGACAATGAAAAACCGGCCATGAACCGGGAGAGCTGCCCTATTCAACCGGGAACCGGATGAATCGGGCCGGTTCTCCCGGTTTTAAAACTTAATTAAAAAAATTAAAAAAACTAGCCTGATATTAGTAATATGAATATCTTATATTTATATCTAATTATCTATAGTATTATGAATTAATGATAATCTAATTAATAATTATCTTATGATTTAATGATTATTGATTAATGATTCATATCAACTTATTGATTATTAATCAAGCCTTCAAGCCTTGATGAGATTAATATTATTTAGTGTTTCATACCTTGATGAGATTAATATTATTTAGTGTTTCATATCAATTTAGTTTGAGTATGGAATCAATACTTGTTTGTTTCATAGGTTGAAAATTAATATATGATGTGTATTTGATTTAAAAATTAATACAATATTTAATGTATTTTATTTTATATTTTTATTTATTAAATCCGGTTCGACCCGGTTCAACTCCGATTGGACCTTTTGACCCTAGAACCTTGGCCTCCTCCCGTTTCGAAGGTTCGGTCCGGTTCTGACTACCTAGATTAAACCATAGACTAACTACAAACTACAAGAAATATAATAATAATAATATATATATATATATATATAATAAATGTACAACCTAAATCAAAATTCAAAATAAATAAATAAATACCCCAAAACAGCATGTATATATATATATATATATGATATGATAGATGAAAAGTCATATATACCTTTGGCAAGGTGGTCATAGAGCTGACCATCTCTAGTGAGAGCCATCATAATAGAAGGCAGGCCCAAAGGCAGTGCATCCCCACGGTCAACCTGCCAAAAATGGAAGGTCTTGCCGTAGGTCTTAACCACCTTCTCCAAATCCATGCGTTGGACGGAGAGTGGCAAGTCAGGCATGAAGAGCACCCCACTCTTCACTTCGTACTCATGTGAGTGCCACAATGGCTTCTCCTCCTCCGGCAGCGCCAAGAACAGCATTGGACTTATAATGTACTCAACTCCGATGAGTTTCGCGTCGGCTTTGCTACTATCGAAGATCAAACACTGCCTCACTTCTTCGTTCAGGTGAGCACAGTAGTGATGAGCTTCTACTTGTCTCGTCATGTCATCCGCGTAGAAATGGAACCTTAATTTGATCATACACACATATGTATTTTAATTATATTATATATGCCTGAAGTTAGTTGTTACTGTGAGTCAAAGATTATTAATTATTAGCTCATGAACAAAATTAATATATGTGTGTGTGTGTGTGTTTAATTGTGGAACCTTAATTAATTCGCTAGTGAGAAAAATTTTTAGAAGAGATTTTGGTAGTGTATATTGTATCATGCATGATCTCATATTTGTAGAAAGCATTAGCGAATTAAAAATTTAATATATTAAACTTGATTAATTAATTTAACCCCTCAAGTATCTCAGGTACATGTTCGCTGAGAGCTAAACTAGAGGCCCTGAAGGTAGATGGGTGAAGGTAATTAAAAACATGCTCATTATTCTTAACCGAACTCGATCGCTAGGCAAATTTATTCTTTCTTAAACTCATCTTGTCCTCCATAAACATGCGATCATAATTATTTTCATTTTTCCTAAAAACTGCATATATATATATTTAAAATTTGAACTGGAAACCACTTGCTTAAACTGGCTAAACCTCAATCACTCCCATGATATAATTTATTATGACTACATCTACATCAACCAAAACAAATAAATAAATGATAAGATCAAAATTATGAAGAAAACTATATAGTTCATGGACCATTTTATGGACAATTAGTGACTTTAAATTCAAGTTATAAAACTGAAGAAAACAACGAAGAAACAGAGTGAGAGACCCAGATATATATAACATATGCATGTTCGATCAAGATGGAAAAACTCATGAAACTAAGAAAGAAAACAAATGAACATAAATTTGACAACTAATAAGAATTAAATTAGTAGCTAAGTTTGTGTTACAATTACGCGCAGAGATGTTGATGTATTTGGTTGATGGGGGCAAAGCTCTGGATAATGCCTGTGGCGGTCTCTACTACGGCGGTGCCGGTTTCCGTTGCCTCGCCGGGGACTTCAACGTGGCTGCTGGCCATCTTTAGCTACTTCTTCTTTCTCTCTCTTTCTCTCGATCACGCTATTTTTGTTATCAATATTAATGGTTGGTAGATACATATACTAGTGTTGATGATGATCTATATATATATATTTTTATATATATTTAATTAGGATGGTATTTATAAAGAGTGAGCAGTACTAGTAATGGATAATATAATGGTACTTAGGTACTTGGCAGTTGGCACTAAGAAGGAGCTTCATCCATGCACGTCCCCACGTGGAGCTTTAACAGTGTATACGTGTTAACATCTGGGCCCTTTGAGAGTACACCTAGTCTCTGGAATTATTAACTAGGGACAAGGTTATTATAGTACACTTGGATGACTTTGCACTGCTGATGGGGTTGATAATAATAAAATAATAAAGTAATATTTTTTAACTTTTATATCTAAATGGAACTTTGGAAGATTAGCTAGGAATATTTTGAGGATTACTTGATTAAATACTGTTAAGTGATTGATCTATTTTGTAGAAAATTAGTGCGGCATTATTTCTTTATGTGAGAGATGCGGTCGGGTTGGGTGAAAGAAAAATGAAAATTCTTCATATTTTAAAGTAAAGTTATTGATGTCACATTCGAACTAACACAAGATGCTAACAACGAGAGAGATGGCATTCTATTTGCATCTATGTGACAAAGATGTATTCTATTCTAAATTATTTCTGGAAAATATAGAAGATTCTAAGCATGTTTTATTTACCCATAGATGGCATATCATCATGATCATCTTGCTTTTTTCCCCATTTTTTTGGTTCCAATATATATACATTAAATTCATTATTGTGCCTGGTGAAAACTTATGTGAATATATCAGCCAAACAATTACTTAAAAAGCTGAGATATCCACTAAGCCAGTTTCCTTTAAAAAATACTGGAATGTTTTAAAAACAAATGAAAATAACAAATTAATAGTGCAATTGTTTTACTTTAAATTATTATTATTATTATTAATACAAAATAGGTAAATCATGTCAGACTCGTGCACATATGTCAGGCTCGTGCACATATGTGAAGTTAATACTTCAACGCCCATATACTCTCATCATATTTGAGTTGTTGTTCAAACGCATCTCTTTGACTAGAACACCAACACTCTACGTAGAAGACCCGATATTAATAAATAAAAAAATTACTGATCAAAGTTGTTGATTGTATGTACCAGTGGGAACAATTATGTAATTAATTAAAATAATCATCAACAGAGGCTCTTAATAAAAGGGGGAAAAAAAACCGAATTCTCTAGACAGTATATGTGCGCGTTTGTGTGAGCTGATTTTTTTGAATATGCAATAATTCAGACACTTATATAAGTAAAAGTTTACCTTCAAGTTGTCTTCAAGTTTTCATGCCTAAATTTTGGCTAGCTTAATTAATTGTCTATTTCATTCTTTCTATTCCAACTAATTAATAATCTTACCAATTACCCAATATATATTATGTATATATATTTGGCTCCTCCAGCAGCACAGGATTTGAAACCAATGGGGAAGGGCCATTGGCAAGCCAAACTCCTATATATCAAAGCGGAGATATATGCTATCTAGTACTGAATGGCTTCATTCATGGTTAATTTGAATGCTTTAGAACCCCTATCCCAACACTATTCCTTATCCTACAATCCTACGACGAACTATACTCTGATGGCACTACTCCATTATTCAGAAATGCCCAACAGTTCCCAGACTGCAACTAAAATCCAAAGGCACACCATGAAAATTAAAAAATATATATATATGGACACAGTGATGCCACTAAGTAGCCTCTCAAGTTAGTGGATGCAGAGAAAAGGGGCAATAAATAGCAAAGCTGATGAAGAGGAGAGAAGAAGCATGTGCCCCTGTCATTCCCAACATGGCACTATGTGTCGGCACTTACCAGTACACTGCATGCATTCACAAACACTAGCTCCTTCCCATTATGCGTATATTGGCCGTAGTCCTCTATCCACCCTCCATAGTGTCTCCAAGCTATATATATTCATGCCTATACATTATATTATTTTCATATAATGATCTCTCTCTCTCTCTCTCTTCTGTATGATGCTATAGGTATAGCTATAGCTTTTCATCTCTCTCTCTCTATCTCTCTTTATATATATATATATATATATATATATTTATATATATCTTTTACTCTGAGTGGCTGGGGAAGAACAGGCCACGTGGATGGGCTCCATGTCATCACATCAGTAGGGAAGATTCAAGTTGCACCCCTTGCATTATTGTTTTCATGGCTTTTTTCTCTTTGAAGCTATCAAAAGAAGGTTGTGGTGGTATTCACTTCTTCTTCTTCTTCTCCATGCCCTTCCTTCCTATTTAAAGGGCTGCAAGGGTTCAGAGTTTTGAGGCAAGGAAAGGGAAACAATTAAGTAAAGTATGCAAAGCAAAGCCCTCATGAAGGCCAATGGGAGAAGAGAGAGAGTACAGCTTCATGAGTCCTTTTTCTCTTCATGAATCTCAATGAAGAGTACTGGTATGTCGTGAGAAGCTGTACCCTCTCTCTTCTTCTCTTGGTCTTTTGATGATAATTATCACTTCTTAGAGTTTACCCATCACTTCTCCAATATATATATATATATATATATGGAGATAAGGACCATAAGGTAGGTACATATATATATAATATACATATATACAAGGGATATAGAAGCGAAGGGGTTTTTTCACTGGCCAACCTAACTTTTTTTTTTATTTTTTGATCATGGCTTTCCTTGTTCACGATCTGATGGGAAAACAGCTAGCATTGTAGTCTTTAATTGATCTTTGAATGCATGGTTTTTATATGACGGTAAATATGTGCTAGTTTATGTTCTACTGTTCAAGCTTGTACTTTCAGATAACAGATTTGTACTACTTCATGCATGAAATTGGTAAGTTGCAGGATGTTTTTTCTAGTTTTAATCCAAGCTATGTTTTAATTCCTGTAGGGGCTTGAGCTCAATGTTCTATATATGTTTTGCTACTTTTTATTATTTGTTTTTCTTGTTTATATACTCTATGATCCCTTTTTTCCCCCTCTGGGATTTTGATCTTTGGGGAAGAAGTGAGAAGACTATATACATATGCATTCTAAATTTGTTATATATCTAATTTTTGTCTCCATAGTTTTTATTTGGAGATAAACTGAAAAGAAACCAGCATGAGGTTCAGAAAAAGAAGGATATCTATTCAAAATCTTTCATGTTGCTTCACTGATTAATTTTCTTCCTTCAATCCATAGATCAGCAACAAGCAACACCAGAAACATCAACAGTGGCCAAGTTCAACGATGTTGTTTGTTAATCATTCTGAATTCTTTTTTTATTTATTCTGTCATTAATTAAATCACCATCTATTTTGTTCTTTAGTTTAAGTTCTAGTTGCCTTTTCCTTTTTCTTTTGTATTTATGAAAAATATGACATGAGATTTCTGAAAGGAAGGAGATTCTGACACTCCTCATCTTCTCACCTGCAGCAAAAGAAACAAAATACCAACTCTCTGTCATGGAAATCATTAATCATTTATTTTTTCACTAGCACATTAATGAATAAGGAAAAATATATATAAAGTACTTTCTTTTATACAGATCGCTAATAATGTATTTTCTCACACAATTTGTAAGCTAATGATAAATGATTCATTATCTATCCCTCTAGATCCTAAAATTAATTAACTTCCATTTCTCCTGCTCGTTGTCCCTCTTTTACATGTTTAAAACTGATAAATCTAAGAGTTTGATTTCCTCATTCAAAATGATAATTATATATTTTACCTCATTTTATTATAAACAAATATTGATATGAATTAATAAATTTGATCGTTTTATTCTACAATAATTTTTGTCGCGGCTAGAAACTCTATAAATTATACTGCTTGAATCAGAACCAGAATATTAAATTATAATTAAAAAAAAAAAGCTGCTTTATAAGGTGCTACTTAGATATGAGCTAAAGAATTTTCAACAAAATTTTATATCATATAGAATTTGTCTTTTTGACTAAAACTCTTAAATAAATACATTACTTGAAATTAGAAATAACTCGATCCTTTTTCTTTCATTAAAGTAAACCTTTCTAAATCTGATGATACGATATTTTTTTGAACTTGTAACTTTGTAGGTTGGTCAAAGTTTTAGTTCAGAAAGACTACATGTTGGTTTCTATGCATCACTCCTTTACTTATATTTTAATAAAAGAAAGAAAAAAAAAAGGAAAGAAAGCAAAACACAAAACAAATTAATTTAACTCTTGACATGATGCCCCCCTTAAATGTTTCCTTTCAATTAAAGGTGTAATTAAAGGATTTCATTAATTATTCAGAGCCAGGAAGTCAAATTATTACTCAAAGCTTGACCAACCTGAAATATCTCTTTCCAGCAACCAATAGCAAAGCATTGAGTTTAGAACAAGAACCAGAAGATGTTGAACCCACTGGTACTCTTGACTTCATTATCAAATCAAATCAAATCACTCTCCCAATTCTCTCGTCAATTTTGAAAACAAAGTGATCCCCACCTCACATTCATCCTCTCTTTCTCATGAGCTATGACACCTTATCTTGTTCCTTTTGAGGTAAACCACCAGTACATATCATTAGCCCAACAGTGATTCAACTATATGTGGGCATTTAGTATTGTTGGGAGGGATGTCTCAATCTCTCTCAGTGCATGTTTTCTCTTTAATGTTTTTCACATTTATAAGATATTTATGTACTTGTGATCACGCATGGAAATTTTGCTAGTTAAAAGACTTCGATACAATAAATTTAGATGTCCTATATAGTAAGTGCATTAGTTGAAAACGAGTAATATGAGATGAATAAATTATCATTCTAAACGAGGATTATGAATATTTAAAGTCAACAAATATTGCTATATGAGAGACTGCATCATTTATTGTTTCAAAAAATAAATAAAATAAAATAAAATAAAAAATATAAACAAAAAATAAAAATAAACTCATAATTGAAAAGAAATAGAAATGAGTTAAGAAATCTTAGAAAAGTTTTTGTTTTTGTTTTTTTGTTTTATGATGATGGTGTAAAAATTTGATTTTAAAGTTAATATTATTCTTTATGAACTGGCAAGGTTCTTAAAAGAGTTTAAACTAAACTGAAAATCTCATCTCCGAACATCTAAAGTTTCAAATTAGAAATAGGAAGAATATTACATGGAATTTAAATCAAGTTATAGACTTCTTCAAATATTTCAATTAATTTAAATCCAACAATCCTAGGCGCGGCGCGGTGCGGATTTGTAAATAGAATTAAGAAATTAGAACAAATTTTACAGCTAAAACTCAAAAACCTAAATTTCCATCTCTGAGCAACTTAGTTAATTTCATTCCTCGTTTCAAGAGTTTAAATCCTTAATTAGGCCAGGCATCCTAATCTTGAAATATTATACAACTAATCTAAAGAGCAACTTTTACTCAAGAATCTCATGGCCAAATATCGTAGTTTGACCAATGATCAAATGGTCTATTAGTATACCTGGATCGCCGATAGAGCTCTTCACCAAGTGGTGAGAGTTCGATTCTCAGATGAGGGCTCATTTCTGGGAGATGTGAGCGGTGGTTGTGTGTGGGTAGTCCCAACACCCATATGTATGCGAGGTCCCGCCATCACTTGCTCCACCGAGACTTGTGCACGTCCATGACGGTTTAGCAGCGCCTTTGGGCTGTATATTCCTATTGTCAAAATATATATATATGTATATCATAGTTTGAAAAAGCTGAGTTTATATTGTTAAATTAAGAAAATTAATTATTCATCACCTTTATTCTTAAGATCCCTAGTCTGAGTATCTTCAATGTTCTAAAAAGTTCACTTGAAAAATTAGATTCCATCCAATGTTTGGGTAATCTAACATTAATATACTATGAAATTAATTAAGATTTGCTAGAACGAAATTAGATTTAGCAATCAAAAACCCTAGCTTGAAACCCTAGAATCCTTATTGTGTGTATTCTAAGCTAGCACGCCTAAAATGAAATGGTCAAAATATCAAAATGGTCCTTTTATTTTGTGTTTTCCGTCTTTTTAGTCCCTCTAATATAAATTCTGTCTTTTTGGTCCTCATATTTTCACACTTCTCTCTTTTTGGTCCCTCTAATTGATGGATCTACCCTTTTGGTCCTTCCAGCTGATGAATTAGAGAGACCAAAAAGGATGAAAATGTGTAAATACGAGGACCAAAAGGGCGGATTTTACAACTAAAGGACGAAAATGTGTAATACGAGGACCAAAAAGGCGAATTTTATATTAGAGGGACTAAAAGGGCGGAAAACGCAAAATAGAGGGACAATTTTGATATTTACACCAAATGAAATTCAAGAACTACATTCTCATGCCAGTGTAACCTAATGTTGAATGCTAATGCAACAACTTTTAATTTAGAATTAAAGGACAAGATCAATTCTAACCCTTTTATTACCAAAGGAAAACCAAAACTTAGGACATGAACCATATGTTAAAACACAAGTTCAAAATCTACAAAAATACAAGGATCAAAACAAATATTCAATGTCAAGCAAACGTGTTGTGTATGGCTTATATACACAAGTAAACAAACAGATGTGGGAATGGAGTGGAGTCGAGTGACAACATCTGTCATATTGTGGGAGCATCAGTTTGATAGGTTGGGGTGCGGGGAAACGCCCCCGCGGTAGGATACAAGGATAATTTGTATCTTGTTAGGATTATGATTTGATAATCTTGTAAATTGTATCAGGATAAAATTTGTATCTGGATATGTTTAGGATCCATATAGGTTTGTATTTGGATAAATTTAGGTTTTACCTATAAATATTTGTAACCCTGGTTTTTGTCTCAACCGTGTGGAGAGATGAGTGAATAAGAGGAATACGACCGCTCCACTCCTGAGGACGTAGGCACATTGATGAACCTTGTAAATCTTGTATTTCTCGTTCTCTCATTGCTTTCTTGATTTTCCCTGCGGATCCTTTATTTTTTCTAACAAGTGATATCAGAGCGAGGTTTCGTTGGCAATATGAACTCTGTTAAAAAATTTGATGTGGAAAGCTTCGATGGAACTGAGAATTTTGGATTGTGGCAACGGAGGGTAAAGGATTTGCTCATGCAACAGGAGATGTTAAAAGCATTGGAAGAGACAAAGCCTCAAGGTTTAAAAGACCAAGCCTGGTTGGATTTACAAACAAGAGTGGTGGCACTTATTCGGTTGTGTTTAGCGGATGATATTATGTATCATGTCATGGATCTCTCATCTTCGGTGAAGGTCTGGAGGTAATTGGAGAGTCGATATATGTCAAAATTTCTGACAAATAAGTTGTATCTAAAGCAGAAACTGTATGGCCTAAAGATACAAGAATGTGCAGATCTGGTACAATATATCAATTTCTTCAATCACATAGTCAGTGATTTGCAGAGAATTGAGGTCGGGATTGAAGATGAAGAAAAAGCTATGATTTTGTTGTGTTCTTTGCAGCCTTCATTTGAGCATATGGTGACTACACTCACATGGGGGAAGATACGCTCAAAGTAGATGAGATCACTACGGCGTTGTTGGCCCAAAATCAACAGAAGCAAAATAATGCTGAAGGTTCTCAAACGGAAGCCTTGTATGTGAAAGGGAACTAGAAAATTGGGAAAAAGCAAGGGAAATATGGTTTTGGCAAAAGGAATCCTAGAGTCAGAAGATCTGTTCAATGTTATAAGTGCCAATAAATGGGACATATTAGAAAAGACTGTCCAAACAGGAAGCAACAGATTGATGAAAGGAACAGTAATTCATCACAGTTTGCTAATGTGATCCAGCGCGGTGATTTAGATTGTAGTAATGGGGATCTGCTTTCGGTTTCATCATGTCAAACCTCAGATTCATGGATTTTTCGATACGGGATGTTCGTTTCATATGACATGGAACAAAAACTGGTTTAATTCTTAGGGGATTTTGGTTTTGTTTACATGGGCAATGATAAAGCGTGTGCTATTGCTGAAAAAGGGCAGATCAAGATTCTGATGCATAATGGTGTTGTTTGGACTTTGTGTGATATTCGACATGTTCCAGAATTAAAGAAGAATCTGATTTCTTTAGGTACTTTGCATGGAAACGGTTTTAGCTATAAAACCAAAAAGGATTGCATTGCGGTGAGTAAGGATGGTTTGATAGTAATGAAAGGTGAAAGGAGTGCAAGGAATATCTACATGATGATGGGAAATACAATCGTAGGTGGAGTTGTTGTTGCAATTACAAAATCAAATCAAGGCAATCACTACAGGGAAATTCAAGTATTGCTTGAACTTGATCAATGTATCTAATGCTAAGGAGAAATGTTACTCAACTTATCTAGATAATGAAGAGTTCCCTGGTTTATATCTTCATGGGGTATATTCGCCAAGGTGGAGATTGTTTTGTATGGCTCATATACACAAGTAAATAAGCATATGTGGGAACAGAGTGGAGTGGAGTGACAACATCTATCATATTGTGGGAGCATCAGTTTGATAGGTTGGGGTGCGGGGGAAATGCCCCCGCGGTAGGATACAAGGATAATTTGTATCTGGTTAGGATTATGATTTGATAATATTGTAAATTGTATTCGGATAGAATTTGTATCCGGATAGGTTTAGAATCTTGATATGTTTAGGATCCAAATAGGGTTAGGATCCAAATAGGTTTGTATTTGGATAAATTTAGGTTTTTACCTATAAATATTTGTAACCCTGGTTTTTGTCACAACCGTGAGGAGAGACGAGTGAATAAGAGGAATATGGTTACTCCACTCCCGAGGACGTAGGCACATTGCCGAACCTCGTAAATTTTGTATTTTTTTTATTGTTTCATTGCTCTCTTGATTTCCCCTACGGATCCTCTATTTTTTCAAACAATACGCTTACTTAGATCATAAACCTTAATTTGTTCTTCTTCTTCTCCAAGCTTTCTCTTGAAATCTCCAAAGTGTTCCAAAAAATCTAAAAACATGTTATGCTTAGTCTTCTCCCATCCAGAAACTTCCTCAATTCAAATTTCCCTAGCCGTTGGGTACAAAGTTGAAATATTACCTTAGAAATGTGAATTCCGAAGAATATAGATTAATTCATGGGGATGATAAACCCAAGAATACTTCATTCCTTTGTTTGGTTTGCAAAAACATATTTTTGAGAGTATATTCCTAATACTAGCTAAGAGGTTGTTAGTTCATGAAATATTATATTAAAGTTTGGAATATGATTAATGGGAATGTGATTTCAAAGTTAGGAAATATGTGCGATTTTTGTTTGGTTGACAACACTACAATGTGGTTGAAATGTAGCATTATTATGTTTGGTTAGCTGAGAATCGTATATTATCAATTATATTTTTACTAAAATACCCTTAGTTAATATTTGCCAAATATATCAAAATTTATAAAATTTTGACGTAAATATCATAATTGTTTAATATTAAATATATATATATATATATATATATATATTTTTAAAAAGTAAACTTTTAATTTTAAAGTATTTAATTTTTATTAATATTAATTAAATTAAACTTAATTATATTAAATAAATATAAATTTGGCATCCAACTTAATATTTGAAAAACATTTTTAATCTCAAATGTTTTTTACCTCCAACTAAATATTTTGATAAATATATTTTCATATAAAAGTTATGTGTAAAAAGATAAAACATAAGATTTTCTTATTTTTAAATTTTTAAAGAATTGATATTTTTGTGATTTTATTGGATTTAAAAAGTATCATGAGAAAAAAAAATCCACATTCCTCCCAGAATATTACATTACCGCCAATTGAGTTGCTAATCATATTATTGGTAATATTGTCAAAGCTATCAAATTCCAGCAATGTAATATTCTCATTCTAAACAACCAAACAAGATAATCTTATGTTCAGATTCTTAGGATAATATAATATTACTTCAACCAAACACCACCTAAAAAATATTTCATTCTCTTGTTTGGTTTAAATACAATATTCATGGGGAGTTTTTCCTTTAATTAAAGGAGTAAGAATTTAGTTAATAAGATATGCAACAGTAAGATGCCACTCTCCCCAAAAAAATTTTGGTAAATCAACTTGAAACATTAAAGTTTGAGCTGCTTTCAAAATATGTCTATGCTTTCTTTCAACTCTCCCAGTTTGTTAAGGTGTTCAAACAAGAGAGGTTTGGTGTACAATGCCTTTCTCAACATAAAACTTCTTTATAGCGTCGGAAACAAATTCTCCTACATTATCACTTTGGATTACTTTAACATCTTTGTCAAATTGGGTTTTAACCATTGAACAAAATTTTTTGAGTAACTCACTAGCATCATTCTTCTTAGACATTAAGTACACCTAAATAGCACGACTATATCATCCAAAATAGTGACAAAATAATGAGCAATAGTGAGAAACTGCAATTGATAAGCACCCCATATATCACAATGAATCAATTGAAAACAATCCGAATTAGTACGAAAGCTAGTAGAAAAGGAATCACAAGTTTGTTTAGCATGATACCAAACATCACAACCAGAACCAGCTTTTTGTTTTGAACTAGGAGCAACACAAATTAAAGAATGACTTTGACTTGCGGAATGACACACTTTCTTGTGCCATAATTTAATAGAGTCATTGTCAGAAACAGCATAGACAATGCTTGGTAATGCCTTGTACACATACTCCCCATCACGCAACTCACCCAAAGAAATCATGATCCTTGAAGTGGGTCCTATATCACACAGAATTGATTAGTGAATGTCACAAGGTATTGCTTTTCATGTATTAAATGCGCCATTGAAGTTAAATTACAAGATAACTGAGAAACATAAAGAACATTGTGAAGTACGAAACCATGCCCCAAGACCATTGATCCACCCTTGATGGTTGAAGTTTGAGTGTCGTTGGGGAGACCAACATGTGAAGATGCTATATTTTTAATATTTGTTAATAAATGGAGCCAACTTGTTATGAGTTGAGATGCGCCACTATCTATCAACCAGGAAGGAGATGATTTTTCCTTGAAAATTTATTTGAACCAACTTTAGAGGGTTGAACAGATTAATAAGCTATTGAATTACCTCCAGAGTTAACCTAGGAACATTGACAATCCCTACACTTGCTATAGCATTTCCAGAGTGTTGGTTTGTTAGTGCAATTTGAGCAGCATGAGCATTTTCGAAATTTGCTTCATTCCTCATACTATCATAGTTAGTCTCTCCTTGTAAAATCATGTTTGCTTTGTAAGATTCCGGAATTGTCTCATGGGTGTAGATAATACAGAGATCAAGGATCGGTGGTCTTGATGGTTTTCTTTTCGCCACTCCTGTCATTGCTCGACATGGTGCCAAGAAAGAATGAAAGAATAGAAATGCCTCAACAAAAAAATCAATCGAGGCAAACAATTCAAATAAAAACTATAGAAGGTTATCTTGAAAATTATAGTGTTTGAGGTGGACCATGCTCTGATACCATAAAGAAAAATTATTCACTGAATTTTTCTATATTTGTATTGTGTATAATAGCACCACATATATTGGCATAAATTTGCAAAGTTTAGAGAACAAGTTGCAATACATATCTAATATTTATTTATATCAATAGTAGCATAATATTCTTTAAAATTCATTACAATTACAAAATATTCATTATCTCCTAATTTATCAACTAACATATATCTTCAAACATTAAGGATTTGAAAAAACCCTTAAATATCAAAATTATAGCTCTTTGAAGTTTTTTTTCCAAAACTACCATTTACACTGTGATCAAATTAAAACCATATATGAGTTTCAAGTATTACATAAATCGATACATAAAATTTTAAGTAATTATTTCTCATAATTATGCATGTTTTAAGCTTTAAAATTTCCCACATATCTGATTAAAAAAGTTAAAATTAGAATGAAGAAAATTCTAAGATGTAAAGGACTTGCATTTAACCATTAATCTTTTTTATGAGCAAATTGATATTTTATTTTTTGTACTTGTAAACATACTTATACAAATTCATACAATTTTCTTTTTCTCTTTCCAAATTTGCCTTGTATCTTTATTCTTTATGTGTATGAATCAAATTAATAAAAATTATTATAATTGTTAAGATTTATCAACCCATACATCTAATACCATGACTATCCAAATGAAATTTTAATATTGCATTTTGAAGATGAAAATGATTTTATATATATATATATATATATACCTTTTCTTTTTACAAATATGGACCAAATAGATGATCAAATTATTAATTTTTGAGTTGGAAACGTAATGAAATACGAACTCTCCTATTGTGTAAATGGTATGACTTAAAAATTTTGGAAAAAAATATTGAAATTTAATTAACCATTAATCCTTTCTATCAACAAGTTCATATTTTATTTTATTTTTTATTGTATTTGAACAAAAATTATGTAACTTTATATAATTTCCATTTTCTCTTTCAAAATTTTCCTTTTATCTTATACTTGTTCTCTATGTGCATAAATCAAATCGATAAAATCGCTATATATATTTGTCATGATCTACTTACCCATACATCTAATACCATGTTTATATGCAAGTGAAATTTTGTATTATACATTGAAGATGGAAATGATTTAAATTTTGAAGTGGTGTTGATTAGGATACTCATCAAATAACATTGGGATAAATAGATTAGGTAGCTAGTATATCCTCATCCAAACATTTGATGAGTTATAGCAAATCTAATGTGAATGATTAGGAGTTGATTGTTGCCTCAAATCAAGAATAAACTTTATCAATGAGGGTATGATGTATTGGATAAGGGACAAACTTTTCTTTAATAAAGCAAATTGATGGCTAAAAATCTATGGTTCAACATGAGCTTAGCTTTTAGTTAATGTTCTCATTGATCGACTTTTTGTTTATGCCTCTCCTGGTTTCTCCTTTACATGCATAGAATAAACTAATTCTTGTTCAAGTTTAAAATTCTCCATCAAAACATATCAAGTTTTTTTTTTTGATGAAATAAAATGAGATAACTATGCTAACAAACAATTGAAAGGCTACAATGTATCATAGAGACATGTTGGTGTTTAGATGGAATTTTACTTGGTATATTTAGTTGGATTTGGTTATGATACAATTAGAAAACATTGTTCTCATAAACTCAAATATTCTTGTAATAAAAGTTTGTATCATTAGTCTTTCAATTTGATCTCACAAGTTAAGTTATACATGAACATGAATAATGACTAAATTAGTAATTAGAGGATCATATAGTATAATTAGTATAAGATTTTTTATATTATCAATGTTCTTTTAAAACATAATTAAAAAATTTAAAAAAAAAAATCAGGGAAGGTATAGTTGATAAACAAAAAAATTATGACACTAACATGAAATTCATGTGGCTAGTTAAAACAAATGAAGTTTTATTATATTTTGTATTTTTAATATAATTAAGTTCATATCATATGAGATTTTAAAACTAATTATAATTCAAATTGTCTACATGAGCTAGATACTTTTGTAATATAAATGATTAAATGTAATAACTAAACATTTATATAAAAAATAGTAGAAATATTAATGATATCAATTTAAATATGAGAGAATAATTTTATTTTATAATTTACGTAGTGCTCTTGGGATAAAAGTCAAAGAATGCTACTTACAGATCAAAATTAATTGGACATCATTTTTATTTCTGATTTAGAATAATTTGGCTTCAACGATACAAACAAAAATCCTTTATATAGATAATTGTCACTTAGCAAATCTTTGTACTATTTATTCGATACCAACTAAGCACTATCAGTCAATCACTTCTATTTATTTGTAATATATATCCTGCAGACAACTCTTGGTCTCTATAGGCATCGCTTTATTCTTTCTTTAATTATTTCATAAAATAAATAAGTTACTGAAAGAAAAGATTTAATAATTAATCTGTCAAATGAATATTCCAAGAGAATTTTAATCTTTTCCTTTTATCTTTTCTATATATATAAAAATGGTGTAAACACCCCATGTGGAAGAGAATTGAGCATTGCTTTCTAAATTATGTGCATGAATTTATTAAAAAAAAATATTTATTTTTTCTTTTTATGTTCATAAAAATAGAGCAAAATACTTAGTTTGTGAAAAAAAAATAATGCCAAATAATATTATTTAAACTATGAAATTTTTTCCAATAATTAAGTTAAATTTTACACTCTCATAACTCATAATGAAATCAACTAGTTATAATATAAATATATGGAGTTTACATTTCCAAATTTGTGTTAGATATTTGAATTTAAACGTGAATAGCATCATTTATTTATTTTTATTTTGCATGTTGTTTAAATATTTTGTTTGTGTAATTATAATGAGATTAAAGATTACAACATGTACACATGATGAGGAAAAAAAAAAAGGTAAAGGAAAACAAAACTATCTTATTTATCTTATTCAATTATAATTTATTTTACCATGTATTTATTTATAAAAATAAAATCTTCACATCCAATAACGACAATTTAAAACAAATCTTTCTCATATATAATAGTTGTGCCGCATGCAGTGTGTCACGGACAAAAGAGATCATATCTACAAAGTGAAGCTAAGGGCAAGAAATGTGCAATGAGATGATGGAGCAGGAGTGGTGGCATTGTGATAGTGATGGAAATCATTTCAATTTCATAAGGGAAAGAGTACCATTGGACAATGAGATGTAGTGCGCCTTTGGTGTCTTTAAACGGAAGGGTGGTTGTGGTCTTGTGGATGAGTACGACTCCGGTGTGTAACACGTGTCTTACCTTCACACCCCCCAAATATGAAATATTCATCCATTCATGACCCCACCACAGCCACCACCTTTGTTCCATAGCCGGCCAAGATGGTTGGTTCACCAAAAATAATTAAAGAGAAAAAGAGAATGACGGCTATCGCTTTTTACTCATCTGGTCTCATGGTGGGGAACCATTCACATTCTTCAGCGTGGAACGTGGGCACTCCCTTCTAATTAACATTTGTTTGTTTGTATATTCATTTAATCTTTACTGTGAGATAAATGTCAAAATTAGTATTAAGGTACGTGTATAATTTTGAAGCTCTTAATTTAGACATATAATTTCTTCAATTATATTAGTGTCAATGAGATGACAATATCAAGATTGTCATTTGATACTAGAACTTATCTGAATTAACAAAGACATACTATTAACAAGTTAAGAGAGGTTTGATATATTTAGATGATATAAATATGTGTTTGGATGACTGGTGAATGTCCCTCCTGAGAAAAATATATAGTAACTTTTCAAGTGAAGAGTCTTATAGGTAAATATAAAAAATGTTTAACATGATAAGTTTGAATTTTACATTATTAGTATTTGGGTCTTTGATATAACAACTTGAACGTATTACAGTCAATTCCAAATAATTGAGACTAATAACTTCTTGTTGTTGCTGCTGCAGCATAATTTTCAAGCTTAAAAAAATAACTACAAAAAGTTTGGGCCTGTCATGTGAGGAGGTTAATTTGTGTGAGGCCATTAAGCAAATCAAATTGGGCTTTTTAGCTAAGATATAGGCCTGTTCCCTTTGCTTGATGCTTGTAGCTCTACAGTGCTGTCATATGTGAAAAGAGTAATTGCTAACTTTGCTATTCTTATGAATTAGATTTATCCAATTGACTTTTTTTCAAGTTATTGATCACCAGTAACTTTTTCTTCAAAACACCAATATCATAATTTTCAGATGTAGTAAATAGTAGCATCACTCTTACTCACGTCAAAAAGTCAAGTTCAATCGAGTTTTGCAGAGCTAATACTTTATGCCAAAATTTAAATTCTCATTAATATGTTGAATTTTGATGGATGATATAAATTATAATTTTTTTTATAGATAATATAAATTATAATTTTTTTTTACAATGTAATAAATAGTTCTAAACACATTTTTATTATAACGTCTCAAACATAAGAGTTAAATACCTTTGTTGCTAAACTATTATTGCGTAACATTATAAAAGTTGTCTCCTCGTGTGTGTATATATATATATATATATATATTAATTTTAAAAATAAAAATCACACCTCTATGTTTAGTTTATTTCTACAACAAAAGAGAAGTGGGCATTCAAACGAAGCAATCATATATGCCTTGTGGTTCTATGCATGCATCAATCTCAACAATTTACATGAAGATTGGAAAGTTTGTTTATAGTTACTCTGTGTATTTACGTACACATTAAACCAGTTATTTTATAATCATTACAAATAATAAATAATTGTTATTTTTAAACTTTTAAGTTGTTGAATAGGAAAAAAAATTCAAAATATCAAAATCAATTAGGAAAAAAAAGTTACAGTTCGACATATGCATATGCATGAGAATCCCCATGTTTAACACAACATAGTATAATGGTAAATATAACCCCACAACATAGTACCTAACTCTATTATTAAAAAAACACAAAAAAAAAATAGCAGTGTTATAATTAGTAATTACTATCAATAATCAATAGTTTCCTTTTGTTTTTAAGTTTGATTGACACATACTAGGGAATGGCTCATGCTCTACACAATATGGCATTAGAAGAAAATGAATAACATAACTTAGTACCAACGGCCAATATTAAATAACATAACCAAAGGTCCAAAAGTTAAAAGATTAGTTATTTTATTTTATGAAAATAAATATACCATTCAAAATATATTAAAAAGAAAACTATTACCAACAGAAATATTGGCAATTTAGGAATTATAGTACAAACAAGAAAGATTAAAAGAGTGGAGGAGTAGAGGTGCAAAATATATACAAAGTGCAAAATAAAAGGAATACATAGAACACCCAAACTAGCTAGTATGGGTGATTAGGTGACCCAATTAGAAAGAAAAGGAGCAAGAGGTAGTGAGAAGAGCCTCTAAAAAATGATCGCGTACATGATTACTGGTCCATGGTTAATGTGTCAAGTTGAAAAATCAAAAATCTCTTGTGAAGTGATTGATTTTTATGGAGCTTCTTATCTCAAGAGAAAGGTGCACCGTGCACATGAATTTCAGACTTTGTTGGTAATTTTATCAAAAAAATATTAAATAGGAAACCAAAAAAAGTTGGGATAGGCCGATTGGCAATCAAGTTTAGTATAACCCAGTATTAATTAAAGCAGCTATAACAACAAGACATCACAGTGCTGAAGTCTAGTGTTAAATAACTTGAACCAAAAGTGCTGATCAAAATAAAATTCCCAAATAATAAGTTGAATTAACCCAAGCAAGGTGTAACTAGTCAAATATTGAATAGCTGACACTCCTTGACTTGAAAACAAGTTAATCAAAGATCGATGGGCAAACATTCAAAAGTACTGGTGAAGGCCAAGTCAAACACTCCTATATTTGTAAACCCAATTAAAATGTTTCAATGACTCCAATTTGCAGAGAGTGTGACACCCAATTGGCTCTAAACATTTGAATTATTCAAAGGTCGAAGTTAGGTCGATACTGTCAGCATGAACTTTTATATATATATATATATATATATATATATATTTAAAAAAATAGTCAAAGTTGGGTGAGCAAGGGCCCCATAATTAAATACCTTCTGGTTCTTCAAGTTATTTCTTGTGAAATAGCTCGATGGTGGGACCCATTCCCATTGCCACAGACGCAGTACATGGACGTCACGCAGCCAAACAATCATTTAACTCATAAATTGCAAAATTTGATGATGGAGCATTATTAATATGTTCTTGATGTTTTTTACATGACACGCATATAAGTTTTATCTTTATAATACCGGATTTAAATAATTTTTTATCAAAACAAAAGTAAGGTATTGAAATAATTTTTTTTAATAAAATAAATAAATCACAAATATTTTAAAAATATAACAAATACAAATAAGAAGTACGGTAAATAATAATAATGATAGTTAAAAGACAAGAAAAAGAAAGAGAATATGTGAGCAGTGAGCAGATGATTTGAAAATAAAAGGAAATGAAGACGGAAGAGAGGAATGAGGCTCCCAAGAAATAATCACTTAAGACGATAATCTATCAATGACAACTCTAACTATAATAAGTATCAAAATGTTTCTAATTCGGTCCATGGTTGTAGTTGTTTTCGCACTTAAGCCACATACTTAAGCTACACTTGATAGTAGACAAAGAATTATTTAGCTTAATTCTTTTTCAAGATTGGGGTAGCAAATAACCAAAGACAAATATATGATCAATTCTAATAAAAAGTGAGATGGGTGAGAAAAACCTATTGAATATGCAGTTTTTAATTTCAGTCAAATATTTTAAAAAATAGCTCTAGTGAGGAGCTTCTTGATTTCTCTGCAACAAGTCTCTAGGTTGAACTTCCAAGATGACTAAGTCTCATTTATAGCAGGTTAGGTATGTAGTGACGACAAAAATATAATTAAAATGGTTTTAAATTCGAGAGGCTTAAGGGCGTCATAAGAAAAATGGTCCACTGTCTCCATGGGTGTGTGGCCAAGTGTGCACCTTGTTGGAGGAAAGCATCGCAACTCCATCTCACTGGGTTTCCAAGTTTAGGATTTTATTATTAGCAAATTAATGATATTGATTTTGGATGGGCAATGACGCTTCCATGGCATGGGTCCCAAAGAACACCTAAGCCCAATGTCATTAAAAAAACAATAGAATGACTCGATTGAAAAGACCCCTTAGTTTTTAAGACTTCATATTTTGAAATCGGCTAAAGTCGGCAAGTGAAAGAGAAATGCTTTGAGTTCTAAGCAAGTTAATGAGGTATTTCAAAAAAAATAGTCTAGGAATAAAGGGGTACATTTTTTTAATAAGACACCAAATTATGATTCTTTTTTATTTATTTTGGGATCCAAACTTCAATTTGAATCAAAATAGTTATCATACTTCAATTTTGTTTCACGGAGTGATCACCTGAGAGATTTTAGTCTATTATTTGTCATCATATATATGACGCGTTGCCTATTCAACTAATAATTTTATCTCACCTACTAATTAATAGAGAATTTCTGACATTACATCATAAAAAATAAGTCATAATTTATTGGATGATTCTATGGCAAAACAAAATTGAAGTTAAATAATCATTTTGATTCAAATTGAAATTTGTACTTTAAAATAAAAAAGTGTCATAGTTGATACCCTATCAAAAAATTTACCTGATAGACCACCTCTAATGACAAACATGATGCTCTAGTGGAAGGTGAGTAAGATGCTTGGAGGACTAGGGGAAGCTTTTATAGTAGTAGTTAAAATGGATAACCCGAGAACACCACTTGGATTTGCTGATGCAAACCAAAACTTTTAGCACTATTTATTGAAGAGGGTGTTGAGGTTCAAGATATCTCACCTCCTCTAGTGAGACTTGCAAAATTGTTTTGAGGCTACTAATAAAAAACCATTTGAACTCAAATTGGACCCATGCCATAGAAAATCTCTGCAAACTTTATCAATTACGTGAAAGACCTAATTAATTGACTAATTTAAAAACTGACATTAAAATTTATGAAAGAACAAAGTTTAGAAAAATGAGTCTATCACAATATATATATATATGATTTTTTCATAAAGAGAGCTGAGCAAACAAAGAATATCAAATTTACTAAATAATACTATTAATAATTTCTACAGAGATCAGAACACCCAAATAGGTGAGGAGAAATTGAACTCTAGCATAATTAAGATTTCCTGCCCTACAGGAAAATGATCAAACCTAGATGAGGAGACATTTCTCACAACTCTACTTGAATTACAATTTAGACAATGATAATAATTGGTGATCTTCTTAACACACATGTAAGTCACTCAAACTAGCCCTCACAACCCCTAGGGCCCACCCCTTCACTCAAATTCAATTATCATTAGTTTAATAGTTTAATGTTAAAAATTTTGAATGAAAATTATTTTATCAGCCAATTATCTGCCATAATATAATTTAAAATGCAAAATTTTAAATTTAAATGTTGTTTTTGAACTATAAACTTTAAACCATAGGCATGATTGAACAAGCCATTAAATATTATTTAACTTTTCTGGGTGGTTGATACTTGATACTAAGGGGCCGTTTGGTCCGCAGTAATGTGAAAACATTAATGCATGTGTTTAGATTGGGCAACGTGGTAATATTGATTGTAATATGTGATTACCAATCTTGAAAGATTACCAACAAATTTGGTAATTCCATTACCACTAAAATAGGTGGCTATGTTGGATTAACAAGTGGTTGGTAGGTAATCTGAAATATTTTTTTGAACAAATATATCCTTTGTTTAAAAATAATAATTTTTATACTTTATTCGTTGGATAAAAAAATTAAATTTTAATACCATTATTTTGGAAATATGTTGAACTTTGAAATTTTATTTATTTTAAATTTAAATTTGCACAAAATAGGTAGACATAAGGGTATTTTGGGAAATTTAGAATATTACCAAGTTGGTACTATGTAATATGAATTTTCAGCCAAACATGGTTATTATAAATTACCACAACATTCATGAGCATATAACATTCCTGATCTCATTACTACGGTAATCTTATTACGCGGTAATATATCATTACCGCAAAACATAACGCCCCTTAAAGCAACTGTAACCATTACCCCAAATATGAGATTTGGGGTTATTTGGAGCTTCAATCCACCCTCAATTTTTACCCCAAATTTGGGGTCCCATACATTTTAATCAATATTTTTTTTATTTTTATTATTGTAATTAAAATTATAAAGCTAATAATTCATGAATATAATTATAATTTATAAGTAGTGAATTTATATAATTCACTATTTATATAAATTGACTATTATGTTGTAATATTTTTGCATTTGTTGTATGTTTGTCTATGATTTTTAATGTAAAATATCTAATTAAGCAATTTTTTTTTGTTAAAATTGTAATCAATAATGTGTTTAGTATTAAATATTTTCGTGCTATATAAAAAATAATTTCATTATTTATCAAGTTAATTAAGAAATTCATAATTAAATTTTTAAATAAATTAAATCCTAAATTAAAAATATTTTATTCGTTAAAATATTTTAAAATATTTTTATTAATAAAATATTACATTATAATAAATATTTAATTAAATTATTATTGAAAATATTTAATTTCAGTATTTTGTGATTGAATAGTAATAATAATAAGAAAATGGGATTGGTAAGGAATATTCTAAAAATATAGTTTTTTAAATAAAATTTAGGGTTTGTGGTTGGAGTATAATTTATTGTAGTAGAATCGAATTTAAAGTTTTGGGTAAAATTTTAGAGTTGTAGATTGGAGATGGTCTTACAAAACTACTGACCATACAAACAATAGATGAACTATTAAAATCAATAGATAATACATTTAACTGAAGTTATGTCTATAAAATTCCTTAGGAGCAATGTTAAATATTTTGAAGATATTTATTTGTATGAAATACTTCAATTTAATAATACATAAAATTCTAAATACGAGTTGATCACGTAGACTTAATAAGTATTATGCACGCTAGCATGCTGCATGACAATCAACTAAGAAAGTCTGAATCAAAGTCCAAAAAAAAACAGTCATTCCCTTGTGCACCATTTTCAATATAGACAATAGCTCAATTGGTATTATTTAAGAGGAACGTGGGTTGTCTAATTATCCACTGTTATTAAAACTATTTATTCCTTGTATTTCTTTCATTTTCATTGTCCGAAATCATGTGGAGGAGTTATAAATATAAAAAACTTTTAATGATGTCCAATTATTTTAGAAAACAGGGTTTTACAAAAACAATTTTTTTTTATCAAATAGATAAGTTATGTTAGGGTGTAAATAAGTAAAAAAGTGATTCTTCCAACTATATGTGTCTTACATTCTACGTAAAAGATCTAATATCAATAAATTAAAATATTACTTATATATATATATATATATATATATATATATCTTTAAAAAAATTATAAAATTATATGAAAAACTTAAACATTTTGTTTTCTTTATCAATATTTATTAGTGTATCTAGAATTCAAATTTAGTTTTTTTTTTAAATATCAAATTTAAAAAATTAAAATTGGCCAAAAAATGTTTTTTTTAATCAAGCAAACATGCCGTCATATATAATATTTTTTCATTCATCATCTTTTTTCGCTATTTCTAGAATCTTTTATTCTCATGAGAGATGTAAGAGAAAAATTTTCCAACAATTCTTTTGCATAACAGTCGTGAGATAAAAATTCAAAACCATATATAAGGTATATAAAAAATGATGAAATTTCATGAGTTATGTATAGATAATTTAACAATTTCTTTCATGAGTGTAAATATTATATATATATATATAGAAAAGGTTTAAATTAGTTTGAGCAGGTAGGCAAAGATGAGAAGAGCCATTTTTACAACAGAAAATTACTACTTTTAAATAGAAAAATTAATGACCTATGCCACGGATCACTGCCACAACTAGTGGCTTAAATGTCATTGTAATTCTTATTATTTTCTATTATATATCATTTATCCATCTTTATTAAAAAAACCTTTACTACATATAATTGTCATTCCATAATTTTAGTCATTATTTAAGAAACTACATTAAAATATAAGGGTTTTTTTTTTCTTCTCAAAAACACTTAAATTTATGACTTTTTAATAATTTATTTTATAAAATAAACAGTATTTGGAGCATTTTTAATAAAAACACTGGTACCTTCATATAAATGTCTAGAAAGTAATAAAATATCAAATAAATTATAAAACAGTAAAAAATTAATTACACTACATAATAATAAGATCAACCAAGCTATATATATATAGCAAACATAATCTGTGAACCTTCGTATGTTAGAAAGGAAGAAAGAGAAGCAAAACATAGAGAAATCGGCGTGGAGAGAGAGAAACAAGATAATAAATAGTGCTCAAATCGTAATATTGGGTTGACCGAGAGTGTTGTGTTTTATACAAATTTTTTTTAAAGGAGTACAAATGAAGTTGGATGGCTCGGATCAGATGTGTAATGTTACAATTAATGATTTGACGATCCAGAATTTGTCAGATGTTGCACAATGTTCATCTCATTTTTACTATTAATCAAGATTACTATTAATCAATTAATGAACATTTTATTTTACTGTTCATAAAATGCTATATATCACACGGTTCTATTTAAAATGAATGACTATCTACAAACATTCGAAAATAAAAAATCTATGAAAATTTAAAGATGACACCTTACACAGACACACACACATATATATATATATATATATTGATCTGAACTGTTCAATTGAGTACTGTACATGAATAAATTTCAAACGTCAACTCTATTTCTAATAGACCTATATGAACTTAAAAAAATAAAATAAAAAACTAATGAATCCTATTAAACCATACTAAATCCTAATTTAACTACATAATTATTAATGTGTTCAACTGCTTACAATGTATTATATATATACCTATATATATAGCCATTTTTATAAAACATTAAAATCACATCATCACAGAGTAGTTGTATGTCAAAAATATGCAAAAATAAATAAATAAATAAATAAGGACTTTCTCTCTCATTCCTAGTCTCACAATTAATAACAGAGGAAGAGAGACAAGTCATTCCCTTAATAAAAAAGCAATTTGACCAAAAGAGATAGAGAGAGAGAGAGAGAGTGACGCGTTCCCGCAATTGAATGTCGGGAACTCACTCTCTCTCTCTCTCTCTATCGATACAGAGCCAATGTGACAGTGGATGGTCAAACCTTTTGCTCTATCAATCAAACTACTATTCTTCTTCTTCTTCTCGCTCTCAACTCTCCAATTCATCATCGTCGTCCCCATCAACAACGACAACAAGAGTTCCATTGAGGGCACGGAAGGAGGAGGTCTTGATGTTGTTGCTCTGAGAAAGCTAGCATCATAACCATCATCATCATCATCATCGGAGCACTGGGTATGGTATGGAAGGGGAAGGCGAGCCGCTGGAGCTCAGGGCGCTGCGCTCGCTTGGCCTTGGTTTTGATCTCACTTGTGATTTCCGACTTAGATTCGCTAAAGGGTATCCGTGGGGGAGGTTGGTGGAGCTTGATGAGAGGAATACTCGGGATTTAGTCTTTCCTGGAGGAGTCTCTGCTAAGGGGGTGTCTAGGGATATTGGATTCGATAAGGGTGATCGTTTGCGCTACCGCTCTGATGTCCTCGAGTTCAATCAGGTCATTGCTTCTTCTTGTCTTGTTTTTGAGTTCTAATTGAGATTATTAGTTGGTGAAAAGTGAAGATTGGAACCTGAATTTTGCTATCTGATTGCGTGGATTTTTTTGGATATGATCTCATTTTCTTGAGAAAATAAAATGTCTGACTGCTTTAGTGGTTTGTGATGAAAATAGCTCTATTAGTAGAGACTCTTGATTTGATTTAATGTTTTGAGGTCTTTGTGCAAGGCCAAATATGAATTTGTTTTGAATTAAAGTGGGAAAAGTATTTCATTCCTTGTATGCTTGCTACATGCCAAAAATATAATGTGCCTGCATGGTCCTGGAATAGTAACCTTTTGAGGATGTGTGCCTACCTGAATATTCCTAAATGCTTGTTGATGTGTGTTTAATGACCTCCCTTGCTAAAAGCATGTGTTTTGAGGATGCCATGCTGAATTCCTGATGAGTTGCTTGTCGCTGTTTAGATACCACCATAGTCATGCGAGTTCATCCTTAGTCATATTGCTCTCCCATATCATCAAATTTGTTCCCTATAGATTTGACAATTTATCTGCAAAAACCTAAGAGAAATAATTTTCATAGAACATAGGCCTATTCAACCATCAGGCAAGAAAGCATTTTCAAGCATAATAGAGCATGAAGAATGCTTGCTAGAGCATAACTGAGGCATTCAACTTTGTTATGAATAGGTGTCCTGTTAATCGCAGATGTGGCTGGCTGGATTCATTGTTCTGTTTGTTTGTGAATGAACTTTCAAAGGTTAACTTTGACATTGAAGGATTAGAAGTATTAGTAATACCTTGACCAAGAAAATAGGAAGTCCTGCCCGTTTTAATTCTTTGTCTTTTTCTTTTTTTTTTGTCAAATGTTACCTAGTTTTTTATTGCTATTATGTTATATTTTTTAATCAATCTTCTAGGAGGAGCATGTTTCTCAATTGACATGCACCCCACAAAATCAAGGATTAGTCCATGCTTCATTTTCAACCTAAGTCCGTCAGGTTAGGTTATTCCATAGGTTGTAGTTTACATTATTTTTGTATTAGCATTATGAAAATGGCTATATTTTTATTGATTTTGAAGTTTTTGGTTATTACAAATAAGATTTTAGTATGATCCATGAATTTACTAGGCTCAACTTATTATCTCTGTTTTTCATCACTGGGGTGAGATGTGTGGTTAAGTCTAATCTGCGATGTCCACATCACAATCCAAAATATCTTGAGGAATTTTCTAGTCTTAAATGATCTAAGACATAGGAATGGCTCCTTTAAGGCCACTTAGTTGGACAGATGTTATCCATTGATTGGTCGATGTGAAAAGTGAAAACTATGGAATCTCATCCAATAGAATAATTATAAATAATAGAATATATATTCTAATTATCCATTTAATTTGAAAACTTACAAGGAATGCTAAATTCCAATCGTATCTTTTAAAAGCAATCTCAAGCATATATCCACAAGCCTACCATTCCAAAGCTATGATTTGCATAATATAAGAGTTTTTAGATAACTTTGAAAATGAAAGATATAAAGAATCCAATTATGCCAAAATGATCAATATGCAGAGGCAAGCATTGTAATATAAAAATGATATATATATGAACTTTGAAAAAAAATATAAACGTAGCATAGTAGTTTATGATAGTCGGATGAAGAGATTTTCATCATTTAAACTCTTCTCACATTTTCTTTCCATTAGATAGGATTTCAAATTGAAATTTTTTTACTTCTCACAGGGACCAATCTCATTGTCACATCTGTTATGATTGCTTTTCATAAATCAATAATTCAGGGTAGACCTTTTTATTTTTCACTTTTCACATGGATCAATCATGGGTTGACATCCTGGTTGGCCTCATCAAGATTAATTGTTCAACACTTTGCAATCATCTTATGGACATTAATAGACTGTCTTTGGCACGAAATCATTTATTTTGATAGGCACAAAGAGTAGACCACAATAAACAAGGTGATATTTACAGAGAATTAAGAGCAGTAATGCGTCATTTTAATGTTAAAAACCAGAAAACTTTATTACAAAGATTGACCTGTTGATGTTTTAAATTTTAGTTTCAATTCAAACTTGTGTTTTGAAAAGTAGAAAATGTGAAATATTTATTAGTCAAGGGAAACAATGAGAATACAAGTGACAGCCAGGTATAAAGTAAATAATCAAACAATCTGTATTATTCTTTTAAAAGCCATCACACCCAATTAGATGGGACCTTTGTTAGCATCCTATTTTTTTTAATGATCCATGTCTTTGTCTGTTAGATTTATTTGTGATATTAAAATTCAGCCGAAGCAAAACCACTTTGGCTAAAGCAGTTTTGATTTCAGGTTTGCCTGAATTAAATGAAGGACTCAGTTTGAGATTCAACTGAAAATCATACTAGGAGCCAACGACCATTTGGTCTATTGGCATCGGGTCCCTTGCGTAGGGTGTTCGCCTCGAGTGTTGAGCGTGACTCCTTGAGTTCAATCCCCATCTCGCGCAAGGTGAGGGCACGGTTCGGTGGTGAGCGCTGCTCCCCCACGTGTTTGTCCCTGGGTTCCGGTGCTTGTCGCCTTTCTCAAAAATACTAGGAATCTACACTGTACCACTTTCTAGACGAGAAATCAAACTACTTTAGCCAAATATTAAGTGATAAACAATAATGAGAATTTACTCTTTACCATGTGATCAAGCTGTGCAGGAAATAATACTCTTTAAGTAATGATCTATTATCTAAACCTAAGAAATTCTTGTTAATGTTTATCTTTTGTGTTATACTCATAATACAGTAATCTTGGTCATCAATGTAATTTGAAGTCTTGTTCTTTTGATTGCGTTACAAATATTTAAGTTTGCATAAAATCACCAATTGGATTCTTATTGGGGAGTCAAGGCCATTCAAGTCAAGGCTAAGCCGGCAAGTCTGGCAAGTCTGTTGTTGTTTCGCTTGGCCCAACAGCTGACATCCCACTTTCCAGATGCTCTTTCTGTCAGATGCTTTCTTGTTTTTCTTAAAAAAAAAAATTTTCACTATATTCTTAAGCATTATAAAGAAGTGTCCACATTGTTTGTTTGACATTGTCCGATTTGGTGATTTGTTAATTTTCTTGTTTATAAATGAACCTAATGATTCTTTCTTTGCATGCTCCAAAATTATGATATCTGATGGACAGATGTCTGAATTAGTCAATCAGAAATCTTCAGTCCAAGGAAAAGTACCTTCTGGTTATTTTAATGCTCTTTTTGATCTAAGTGGAGCATGGTTGGATGATGCCAAGGACACCAAGAATCTTGCTTTTGATGGTTACTTCATTTCTTTATACAATCTGCACTTAAAGGCTTCTCCTCTGGTTCTGCGAGAAGAGGTCAAAAGGGCGGTTCCTCCCAAGTGGGACCCTGTAGCACTATCTAGGTAATGCCTTCAAGGCTTCACTCTTCTGCTTGGTTCATTCACGTAGTCTTGTTTGTTAAATCTTCACCAGTTCAATGAGATCGATCTTGATTAAATTTTATGCGTTGTTGAAAGTTAAGGGGGAAAAAAGAATTTTCTGGTATCATTTTCAAAGTAGTTGAATGCTAGGTAACACCCAAATTTGCAGCTGTTTGTTTTCTCATCTGTTTGGTCTTTTCACCAATGTTTTTGATGGACAATACAACTCTGACTTAATGGTTATTCTCTAGACAATTTGTCAGTTTGTATTTTAACAAGGGATATATAATTTGAACGGTCCTTGATGCAGTCTCACCTTTTTAACAGGTTCATCCACACTTATGGTACACACATAATTGTGGCAATGGCAGTTGGAGGTCAGCATGTTATTTGTGTCCGGCAGCATCCCTCATCAACAATTTCATCTGCTGATCTTAAGGTACATCTGGAGGATCTTGGAGATTTTGTTTTTTCTGATGGAAGGAGTCACTCCCCACTGCATAGGAAGACAAAAGAAGGCAAGAACAAGGTACATTACTTGTGAGGCATATGATTCATTTCTTTAATTCATGGATAATTTTAATTTGTCCTTCAAATAGGTTCCGGATGTCTTCTGCAATATCTTGCAATCAAACAACTTACAACTGGCTAGCTATTCAGAAACTTCAAGCAAGGACGTAAGAGACCACAATCCTTTTCTTTGACATATATTTCACATTTCAGAAATTTAGAGTGAGCTCTGAATGCAAGCAGGGTCTCACACTAGTCTGCTCGAAAAGAGGAGGGGATGTGTTCTTGTCAAGTCATTCAAAATGGCTGCAAACAGTTCCTAGTAATCCTGATGCCATGCTCTTTAAGTTTGTACCGATTACATCTCTCCTAACTGGTGTTGCAGGAAATGGCTACCTTAGTCATGCAATCAATCTATATCTTCGCTGTAAGTTCTTTAGTTTATTTACGTAATCAAATTACTTTTGTTAATAAGATCTCATGAGATTGACAGTCACAGTCTGTTTCATTCATCATCTATGTGCTGGGTTTCTGTAATCATTCTGCCTTATTCAGTTACTTTGAAGTGGATATGGCTATAGCTAATACTAATACATTGGGATTCCCTATTTTCTGGTCAGACAAACCTGATCCGGAGGATTTGCAATATTTCTTGGAATTCCAAGTTCCTCGTCAATGGGCACCAATGTTCAATGAACTAGCTCTTGGACCACAAAGAAGAAAAGCATCCTATCCTTCATTGCAGTTTAGGTTTTTTGGCCCAAAACTTCAAGTTAACACTGCACAGGTAATATTTTGTTTTCATTAATCATTTGGATTTTGATTTTGATTTTGATTTTGTATGCCAATGTTGAAGCCTCCCACATAACCGCTAGTTTGCAAATAAATTTCATGGGAATTTCTTCCTGGTCGTCTTGTGACATGCAATTTTAGTTGGTGAATAAAGAGCATATTTGTGGTTGAACTTCTGGAAAGCTCTCTAGGCATATAAACAAATTTGTTAGCAGATGCCAGTATCCTGTTTGGTGAAGATAGGATATATGCAGAGGGCCCTAGTATGAAGACCAAGTGTTATCCTTGGCATGTTCTTTTGGGTATTTTATTCAATAAATATCTTCACAAGAAGGATGAGGATTATCTCAGATTAATAAAAAATTAACATTAGCCTATTATATTTCCATTCTGACAAGGTTAGTGCCATAAGTATTCCTCATTGATTTTGGTACCTCATGTGGTTTAGGTTTCCAGTGATCAGAAGCCTGTAGTTGGTCTGCGGTTGTACTTGGAGGGCAGGACATGCAACCGATTGGCCATACATGTTCAGCACCTATCAACAGTTCCCAGTATGCTTGACCCTTCATGTTTGCGAGGATTTTCCGAGTGGCAGGGATCGGAAGAGTCAGACCCAGAGTACTTTGAACCTGTTCAGTGGGGTAGATATGCCCGGGTCTGCACCCAGGTTGTGAAGCATAATCCAGAATGGCTCCAAAGGACACCGAATAATGGTGTCTTTGTTGTAACAGGTGCTCAACTCGTCACCAAGGGTAGATGGCCTAAGAAGGTCCTCCACCTTCGCCTACTCTTCGCACACCTCCCAAACTGTACCATTCGTAAGACAGAATGGACCAGTGCGCCTGCTACTTCCCGTAAGGCAAGCTTCTTAACAAACCTCAGCACAACATTTACTCAACGTGACACCCCTCAGCAACCAAAACATGAACCTGCATTGCTGAATTCCGGAGTGTACCCAGAGGGCCCTCCTGTTCCAGTTCAGTCTCGCAAGCTCTTGAAATTTGTGGACATGGTTGAGGTGGTCCGCGGCCCACATGACTCCCCCGGCCATTGGCTGGTGACAGCTGCCAAGCTTGTCAAAGAAGGGGGAAAAATTGCCCTCCACGTAAAATTCGCATTGCTGAATTATTCAGCTGAGGAAGAAATCGACGCACCCAATCACTGTACATAAAATTTGAGTTTTGATGATTTCTCTAGTTGCATTTGAAGATTTTGGTAGCCATCTTAATTGAATATGTGCATTGTAATATTGATTTCTTCATTGATAAAAGTTGTATAGACACCAGTTATCAACTGCTCAGGGTCAGGATTGTAAATACATCTCCCATTGTTTCTTTTACCATGAAAAAAAAAATGATTGTTTTGTTCCATGTCAGGATTATAAACCTGTTGGATTTCAAATCTAGGAATGAGAAATGGTGAGTGGGATTTGCGCTGGAACGGAGTACTCCGAAAGTGATGGGGACCTACAAACATTTGGATCTTCCCCAGATCACTCTGTTTTCAGCCATGAACAAGGTACAATGCACTCAAGCCTTCCCCACAAACATCCATCTTCTTTTTTTAGTTTGGTTGCAATAATGTTTTCAGGCTGGCAAAATGCTTTCATTAATTGAGTTTGATACTGATACATCCAGCATTCACAACAGGAGTGGCTTGGTCCGTCAGTCCCTTTCATTGGCTTATCCACTCAAAGTTTGCATTATTATTATGGTTATTTTTTATTCATTATTATATAAATAATTATTATTAGAACTGTCTTCTTAACCTCTGAGGTGTGATCCTGAAAGTGAGCAGTCTAATATACTTTTAATAACAACACTGCACTTAAAAATCCACATTTACAATTTTTCATTTATAAATAGCTATTTTTTTAATTTTTAATTTTAACAGAGCAAGCATCAATACTATAGCCTAATATATATTGTTTTGTAATAATTCTGAAATTTACGCTGAAGGGGCATGTAACCAGTCTGGACTTTGCACATGCATGAATATATAGTTTATTAGGTTCCACATATATTATTTTGAGAACAGTCATTATGTTCATCCGATTCCAAGCAAGGTGTATCTCTAATAATAACAAGTCAACTGTCAGGAAAGTCTTGAGTCCTGCGATCATTTACATAACAAGTCAACTGTCAGGAAAGTCTTGAGTCCTGCCCTCAAATAAATGTTTACTTTTGACAAAGACCAACCCAAGCCCAAGGAAAAGAAATAAAACAAATTCAAATAAAGCTTAACCCAATCTACCCCATTTCTACCACTACTCTCAAATGTAGTAATTTATCAAAACAAGGGATGCAGACCATAGATTATAATAACAATAATAATTATTAGTAGTGGTATAACTTTAATGAAAAACAGGCTGTCAGAAAGAGATTCGATAAAGCATGTTTGGCACCAGCGACTTAAACAGAAAAGACAAAAATTAAACAAAATAAAAATAATGTAAAGACAAGATATAGAAAAAATAATAATAAAGCCAAAGAATTAATAGCCAATTTTATTGGCCCAATCAAAATTTTAGAGTTCACATCTCACTCAATACAATGATGCTAATGGATTTCTAATAGTAAGTGTGTGTTGGTTTGTAGTCTGAATTTTGTGTCATTGAGTGATGGTAGATGGATTGGATGATCAAATTTTTATCCATGCATACTCTATAATTATATATATATATATATATATACTCTAAGTATGTATATGTATATATACATACTCTATAATTATATATATATATATATGTGCTTCTCCTATTTATTAAAAAAAATTTAAAAAAATTTATATGGTTCCTGTATAAAAAGGAAAAATAAAAAGTCGCTGATCATTCAAGCTTGTCTTTCTAGACATGTGCTTTTTATGTGGTGAGATACTTCTCTCGTTTTTTATTTTTTATTTTATTTTTAATAAAGAGCTACTTCTGTCTTCCTTCTCCCTTTCTTCTTTGATAAATAGCCTTCATTCTTAACCCCTTCTCTCCCTCCATCCCATTTCATCTCATCTCATCTCATCTCATCTCCTTAATTTATTTTTTTTTTTATAGAAAAATTTTCTTCATTCTTTTCCTTTAATTTGTTTCTCTTAAGAATTAAACTTTGTGCCAGAGAAAATCCCTGATCAGTTTCCAGCCTAATTTTTTCTCTTCCTTTGTGAAAAACATATCTCCAACATAGCCATGCATAATAACAAGTGCCTAAAAGAAAACCCTAACCCTAACCCTAACCAACCATTGTTGGCTTACCACTTCATACAAGCCCTAACTCGTATTAATCTAACTGCACATACTACTACATCTACCAAGCAACGTAGTCACATCATCAAGCATGCAGCCTATGTCTCAATGGCCTTTGCAGCTGGCAACAAGAGAACCTGGACTCATGCAGTACTGCTTCATAATAGGTTTCCTCTAAAAACAAGATTTCATCGTCTTTCCGGTAGCCGGAGATCATTCATCATGTCATTGTCGAGGAATAAGAAGACCCATCGTCATGCTCACTTGCTTCGGAGCTTAGTTCCAGGTGGTCATGCCATGGAGTTCTCAAGCTTGTTAATGGAGACAGCCAATTACATACAGTATCTCACTGCGCAGGTGAGGCTCATGCAGTGCATTGTGGAGAAGTTTGACATGCATGTTTGAATGAAAATATTATTTCTTGATGTATATCAAGAATTACATGTTAAAAAATAAAAAAACATGGAAGAGTATATATATTGTATCGTAGATTTTTGTAGATTATAGTAATTTATAGATTTTATATGTTTATATATAACCATGTGTGTGTGTGTGTGTGTGTATACACACACATGTTTATAGCTTGTTTGTAGATTGTATATCAAAGTGGTTCAAGTTAATGAGGGACGTAGTTACTAGTCTTGACTTCCTCTGCACGTACATCTGCCACTGTAATGGAAAATCGCCCTTTGATGGCGGGACTTAATTCATCGGACACCTTTGACACCAAATTCATCAAAGCGGCTATGAAAGGCTGTCATCTCTTGGAAGCTATAATCTTCTGGACTTCAATTCTCGTTATTTGTACTCTCTTGGTTAATAGTGGGTGATTTTATCATTTTTTTTTAAGGTCAATTAAGTTGTTCCCCTCATTTTGATAGAGCCATATATAAATATATTTCGTATCTTCGTTTTTAAATTTAGGATGGTTCAACCCATTCTTTCAAAGATAAAAAATAAAAAAGGTTGATTATATACAGATAGCAAACTTTTTTTTTTTTTTTAAAGTTTAATTTGAATCTCTTTTAATATGTTAGCTTACTTATTTTTGTGTGTTTTGTTGTTTTTATGTGATGCTTCTTCTAATTTTTTGTCTAGTGTTTCGTATACTAAAATAATAGAAATGTGGGTTTATATATATATATATATATATTTTAAAAAAGTGGATAAATCACTCTAATTAAAAGAAAAGCCAAACAACAAACAACCAGCTCCACGCCAGAGACAGCATAGAGAACTCCAACAAAACAACATATGGAAGAAACCACTAAACGTGATTATAAAGAAGATACCCCAACAAGTAGAAGAGTGAGAACAAAAAAGAACAGAAACATAAAAGAGGAATAGGTCTCTTTAAAGAACATAATATAATAATATATATATATATATATATAAATGAATTACTAGGACAATAATATTGGTGTGGATGTGTTTTATTATGGTTGAATTGATTATGATAGGAAAATGATATATATGTTTAGATGATATTTGATAATTTTATTATAGCTAGGAAGTTTGATAGTCATATATGTACGAGTTCTCTTGTTACTGTTTAGAAAGTAAAATGTATTATTATACCTTGAAATATTACAAGATGATCTATTTTTAAATATAAAATTAATTGTTTAAGATAAATAATAAGGGAAGGGTTAATTTCCTAATTATTCTCCAGTTTAAGATATAACTCTCTTTTAGAAATAACCTATTCAAATTTAAAAGATCTTATTCTTATTTTGGAATAAGTTAATACCATATTTCATATGAATCAACTCATTTAAGTAAACCAACTTAAAGTAAAACATTGCAATTTTTTCTTAATCTAACCACTAAACAAACATAGTAATGCTTGATAATAACATTATTAAAAAAAAATATTTTAAATAATTATAATGCTAGATATATACATATATAAATATATTTGAAGGTATAAGAGTTCATTTGATCCAAAATCAAGATCAGTGCCAATGCAACATTAAACATGAATATACATAATTTAAAAGGTGATAAGATTTTCCTATTAAAAAATTAAGGTAGTTGAGTCTCCAACTTGATGTCCATTATTGATTTGGAGGAAATTTTTTTTCTTCACTTCATTCTTTTTATATTTAAAATTTTAATTTATTGTCTTAAAAACCTACCAAGAGAACAAAAAAAATCCTATTTTGAAATATGTAGGTATATATACATGAGGAGATCGTATAGGTTAAAAATTAATTCTATATTGAAGTTTATAAAATTCAAGTTTTTTTTTCCTTCTAGTGTTTGATTTCTTTTGATCAATTTGAAGGTAAATGTTATTTATTTATTTATTTTTTAAAGTTTACTCTTTTTTTTTAATTAGTCAAAATCTATAAATTCTTTCAAGATAACCAATTGCGCAAAGTTGTTTCAAGGGACTTGTTAAACAAAGGAACTGCTCATGGCACAAGCTATTTTAAATAAAATGTTATTTATTAAAGAATTTTCCAAAAAAAAAAAATTTCCAATCATCCATTTTAAGGTCATACATATTCATTAGAATTTAAGTGTCATAAATCAATTTATAATCAAATTTACAACAAACATTTAAGTGATCTAACTATTTTTTTTTTTAATAAAAATAGATAAACTACAATTTTATTAAACAAATTAATTGTTTTCTCATCATTAATAAAAAAAAATATATAATTTCAATTAATATTATGATAATAAAAATTTTATTATAAAACATATTAAAATAACTAAACTTTAGCAAAAACTGGTTAGTTGAATTTATAGGAAAAAGGTTCATAAAATTTCTAAAGAATGATTATATCAAGAATTAGCATAATACCTACCCAGTTAGCAAAACGAGTTGGTAATATATATATATATATAAATTAAAAAATAGTAATAATTTGTGAAAAATACAGAAGCGTCGAGGAAGAGCTAGAGCGATAAGAACTACGAGCAAGTGATAAAGTATTACAATTTCAATCCATATTCCTCACCAACAATGCCTCAATCAAGCTGTCATGTGTATATATATATATTCTATTCGACTTTTTTTAATTTTATTTATGCGGCAAACCCCAAGCTTACTAATTCATCATCACATGAGAGCCAGCTTTCATCTCCAGGTGCATTTGTTTACTATAATAAATGCATACCCTTCACCCTTGTATATTTACCCTACCCAACATCAAAGTTATGTAATACTATATAATTAATTGGAAAAATTACTTATATAAAATTTTATATAAATAATAAATTTGTAGCTTATTCATCTTTAATCGAGAAAGTAAAATCTCAACTCATATAAAAGTAAACGCAACTAATATAAAAAAGAGCTGAATTTCAACTAATACAAAATGAACGTAACTCATACAGAATTCATACAGAATGATTTTGCATAATAACACACCTTAAATTTTATTTATTCACAATTATTTAAATATATATATATATAATAATTGTTAATAATATATTATAAATGTAATTAGAGTAATAAGAATAGAGAGCCAGAGTATTTACCAAAACTCTGTAAAATTCATCTCTTCTTTTCTTCTTCTTCTTATTTCTCTCTTTTCTTTCTCTTCTTTTATCTAACAAATTATACAAATAAGGGGGTATTTATAGGGTTACAAAAGTTGAATGAACGGTCAGGATCGATTTGATCCGACGGTCCAAAATACCATTATTGGTGGAATAGTAACAGTACCGGCGCTGCTAGAGTACCACATGGGCGGCTGCTACAGTATTTTCTAGATGCTGCTACAGTACCATCGTCTACTACATCAATTTGCTATAGTAGGCATCCATTATATAATATATATTTATAACAATAATAACTTTATAAAATTGTTGCACATACAACCAGCACTGGTGGTTTAACTTTAAAGAACTTTTTCCGTATGAAGTTATTCTTTAATTTTTTTATAAATTTCAAACTATTTATAAAGAAAAGTTCCATTTCTTATATAAAATCAAAATTTTATTATTTTTACTATTTTAGGCTATATGCAAAAAAACCCTTTATTTTCATTTAAAAGATAAAATCATAAAAGGAAAGTGAAGGGAAGTCGGAGAGGTCTGTGGAGGTGAAGCAGCAATGGCCACGAAGGGTTGCCCCGCCAACGCGTTCCTCTACAACGGCACGCTTTGCGCTTGCGATCCCGGGAGGTACTTTCTCAATGGGAGCTGCGCGCTGTTCAATGCTTCGGCTGGCACATGGGGGATCAGCTCCAACGTGGAGTCGACTTCGACCTTCTTGAGCACTGTGCTACCTTTGGATTCCATCAAGCGGGTCACGCAGTCGCAGGCGGTGCTGCTTGAGGCCACGCTGGTGACGCTGGTGTTGTGGTTGATGTTCTGTGTGGTAATTCGGTTTGTGAAGGTGAAAGATGGGAAGAGCATCTGGTTTCGGATTCGGTGGTGGATCAGTCGCCTCGATTTCTTCTATGCTACGAAGCACTGGATGGTTTGATTTTCTTGTGAATTAATTCTTTCTACTGTTTGCTATATTTGCCTATTGATTTGATTTTTCTATCTTTTCCCCAAAAATGTGATTTTGAGCTTCCTGGGAACTGACTTTCTGTCTTTATCCTTTTGCCTCACTATAAATCTTTCATGAACTGTTTTGCTTTTGTTTGTTGATTTTAAATTGTTTAAGATTTCATCATCTGTAATACTATATATATATATATATATATATATATATATATATGCTTGTTCTCTGATAGCTCATGAGATTCTCACCATTCAACCTGGTCAATGGGATTCTTAATGATAAAAAATAGCCTTTTATTATTGTTGAACTCACCCTTTTGCTCTTGACTGGGAGATTGTGACCTAGCATTTTTTGTTAATAATTGGTGTAGGATGACGGCACGGTAGTAAGAAAAAGGAAAACTGAGCTGGGTGGAACTTTTTCTGTAGCAAGTTGGATTCTTTTCGCCGGCTTATTGACTGTGTAAGTACTTATATGGATTTTTTTATGATCTTAGTTTGGAAATAATGTTGTTGAAGTATTTTTGAATCAATATTACCAGAAATGTTTCATACTTGGCTGTTATCTGATGACAGGTTACTCTATCTTCTTATTACAAAAAGAAGCATTGAGGTGCATAGAATGAGACCAGCTAATGCTCCAGATTTACTTGAATTTGTGAATGATTTGGAATTCAATATTACTACAATTTCTAGTATGAGCTGTTCTCATCTACGTGGTCTTGATACCTTAGTAACCGGAATTCCTGGCTTCATTGATTATAGAGTTTTCCCTTTGTCAACTTACCTAAATTATCACTGCTATAATACCAGCAGGGGGCCGACTATATCCCTTAAGTGCAATAATTGTCAAGTTCCTCGAAGAGACCACTTTGTTTCATGGGATTTTGTTGACCTTCCAAATGAACCTGCCACTGCTGTTGGTTTTGAGTTCAGCTTCACTGCAAAGGATCATAGTGATGATAGACATATGAGTTATGTCAGAGGCACACTGGAATCAAGTTCAAATGGTACATTGAAAACCTTTAGAGGTCCAGATTTGAACATATTAAAAATTCATTTGTTTCCACGGGCCTATAATAATATGCATAACTTAAAGCTCATTCAGCCTTTGTTTTATGACTTTGTCCCTGGTTCATCGTTGTCTGAGGCTAGCGATCTCATGTCTTCTCTTCAAAGTTCCAAAAGTGGAATAGTTAATACTACGCTGTATATGAGATACCTTGCTGATTACATTGTCGAGATTGACAAAGAAAGTGTGAATGGTCCTGGTAATTATCTTTTCTATTATCCTCAATTTAATTTTTAATTCTTGGATATGTCTGCTTTTACTTGTACAACAGCTCACATTTTCTACTTTGTTTTTTTATTTTCTGAAATCAACTCTGCTATTTCATCAATCACATGCAATCCAGCTTATATAATAATATAATATTATAATTAGTTCCTTGAATAGGTTATGTTTTTGATTTGAAGCTAAAATATTTACTACTGAATTGATTCCTCAACTTAATCTGACTTCCAAATATGCCTTCACCTGCTGAAAATACCACTTTCCCACAGTATGCTCCAAAATTTCTTCTTCTCTTCGTTGAGTTTTCCATGAGTTCATATTAAGGAAAAAGATGAAAAGAGGGCATGCACCCATAGTACCTAGTTTTGGTGTACTTGGTTCTCAAAGAAGAATATTCGTTCATATCCTGGACTTTCTGAAAGAAAACATTCACTCATGCATGCAGATATACTTGTGTCAGTGCACTCACATGATTTTGTAATATATCTGTAGAAATAAATGTTCTGTTTTAATATTTAAATTTAAACTGTTCTTTGAATATCTGTGAGCTTGCTGTTCTTCATTTGTGTACCTATGTGATCTCTGCCATATTTGGTAATTTGCGAAATACCTTTTAATTGCAGTGACTTTCCTCGCGGATGTTGGCGGGCTATATTCATTTAGTGTTGTTATTTTCCTTTACTTATTGCTGCAAGTAAGTGATTGTGTTTTTGATCATTTGGTCAAGCTTTCTCTGGTATTTTATCATCCAACCATAAAGATAGGAGAATTGCTACATCTTTAGACCAGAAAATGGTCATATTCGTTGTGGTGTTTAGGCCCAAATAAGATACAAAGCAACTAGATTCATCAAAATTTAGTATTGGCGCCTAAAAAAGAACTGCAGCGATTAATAATTTTTCTGATATAGAATTACCTGCTTTAGTCAATTTTCAATTGCAATACTATAATGTGAAAATCATTGGATTGCATAACAATATGTCATTGGTAATTAACAAGATACTTTTGACCTCAAGCAAGAACAACTAATCATTTGTAATTTACAGCATACTTTAACACTAGAACAGTTCGAACTGAAACCTAGAATGTATTCTGCAGTCTGCATGGTAGAAGTGTTCCTCGCCTATATTTTCCATTTACAGTGAGATGAAACCATTGAATATAACTGACTCGCTTATCCTGTAGTTTGAGGCCAGATTCAAGAAGTTCCGTTATGAGGATAGTGCTATGCGAAATATAAAAAATCGGAGTCGTGCTCAACGAAATTGGGATAAGGTCTTCCTCTAGCAATGGTTATTTTTAATGTTCAAATTTTCATTCAAATTGTAAGTGCTGACCATTCATTGATTCAGTTGAGGAAGTATGTTGCGTACACTTGGGCTCCTACCAGTTTGGATTGCAGTAACATGAGCAGCAAAGGGCACAGCAAGTCGACGGTAGATTCTTCTCATGGAATTGGGCCTCTTCACAGAACAGAACAGGCAAGTTGAAAAGATGCTCAATGCCATGAAAGAATAGTTATCCTCTGGTTAAGCTTGTCATAATTGTTTGGTTTTGATGGCCACAATAGACCTTAATACAATGAACGAATTAGTTAATGCAAGAAAAATCATTTTGCAGAAGATGATCATATTCAAATTTTGATGCAGAATTCAGTTCCTGAGGCAACTGAGAAGGACAGGTCTAAGTTAGCTGGTAGCACTGCAAGGTATAATCATAAACATGGAAATTCAGCAGATGGACATGTAAGTGTAACCTTTTCCTTTTTGTACTTATGAGTCTATAATCTTGCTATTTGTGGCCGTAGAAGTTGACTATTAGCATTGCAAAACCACCAGGTCTCTTTTTGCTCCTTTATTAAGACATTTGACTACCTGTCCTAATGGCATATTCTTGGGATCAAACCTCCTTCCAATAAGTCTTCACTTATCATATGTTTTGCTGTTTTATTTGACAGTGATTATATTTTTGTAATGAATTTTGGCTAGATGACAATGTTCACAGAATATTGGGCTTGATGTCATAATTTAACAAAATTTAATTAGAAAAAACATAATGGTGTGCACGCTTCTAGTTGCCACCCTTTTTACTTCAAATTTTAATATGAACTAGGTGAGCTTTCAAAAGTTCTAAATAATATAGAAGTATATATTCATTATTTCCTCTATGCTAAAAATTATAAGTTAAGCTATGACTAAAAGAAGGCTTTTCCATGAGATTCTAATATTTTGGAGTAGCTTCCTTTTTCTTAATGATTTCATGGACTAATTCAACAAATGTCTTGTAATTAGCTCATGGGTCTGAATCAGGTGCCTGGATGAGGTTTGCTTTTAGTTTGGTTTTTGGAGTTGCATGATGTAAATGAATTCTACCTTGTCTATCCTATTGGTATAAATCTGATGATTCATTGTCACACGAGAACTGATTTTGAATTCTTGGATAACAATATGAAGGGTCCCAGTTAACATGAACAAACTCTAGCATAAGTATCATGTAACTATGAGACAATTACAACGTGCACAAGGAAATGGATCTTTGTGAGACTGTTCTCATGTAATTTTAAAGCCAGCATTGGAGAGCTAGTCCATTATCTTATTGTTTTTCAAAGCCTATATATGCTCTACCAACTTCATAGATCAATGAAAATTTACTAATAATTCATAGTCCCGTTGTGTTTCTTGCAGCAACAATCTCGACAGTGATGGTCATGATGAAATTTCGGTCAACCGGACAATTAGCTTTCAATGAATCTGATTATTGGTGAATGAATTATTTGACTTGGAACTATGGCTTTGGTTTGTGCAAAAGGCGAAGTCATCGGAGGACTCTGTCAAGCTGCAGATTGAAAATACTCCGCCTTTTTGCTTGGATCCTGAGAAGTGTTCTCCAGTTTTCAATGTAACATAATACAACCCTTTGCATGACTTAGATGGAGAGAAGGATGCCATGTTGTTCATCATATTTGTTAGGCAAGATTGGAACTGCAGATAAGGATTGATTCATCTGGTGTTAGCCAGTGATTTCCTGGGTTTTGGGGGCTGCTACAATTATGAGGATCTATCTACATGAGCAATATTGGCTTGTTGATATTGTGGTGTATCTGCTGCTGAATTTGTTCTTGTACCTCTAATTTGTAATGTAAAATATGTGAAGAATGTAAATTAAGAAGAACCACATTGATGCTTTTGGAGCATTTGATCTTGTAAAATTGTGTTAACATTAGGATTTTATGGTAATTAATCTATGGTTTTTTTTTTTTTGGGTCATTTCTATGGATTTGGTTTTGTTTTAATGCATCAAAGATACAATACTTTTTTGTCTGAAATAAAATTAAAATAAAATTTAGGTTCATTGCAATTATGAAAGACTTTTATTTGCATGATTGTTTTGCAATTTTTTGTTTGGTCGGATTGCATCCACAAATTCAAGCAAATTACCTCATAAATATATTTCTCTTATTATTTTGAGTGATTTTCTTTATAAAATTTTTAAATGTTAATTTTTATTAAATAAATTGTGTATCTCTTAATGATTAGTTCAAACATTTTATGTGCCATTAAATTTCCCTGTTATTTATTGGTCCGATATGTGGCCGGTAATCACGTGCGTTGTTAGGGGGCTTGCTTATCAAACTTGATGGCAGTATTTTTAAAAGTAATTAACAATTAATATTAAACCAATTCCACTACCATATATCATATAAAAATATATTCTTAAATGAAGTCCTTGAAGTCAAAAACTTAGTACAAAACATACACAGATGCAGAACGTAACCACACAAAATATTCGATACCAATAAATTAAGAGGTCGTTTGTGATTTTTATATTCTAATAAATAAGTTAAATTATTAAGATATTATATACATATAAAAAATAACTGATTCAACTAACTATATTTTAAATTAGTTTTAAGTTTGTAAAATTTTTTAATCAACAGGATTTTTTTTATTAAAATTAATTTATAAATTGTAATAACTTCATCAATCAACAATTATTATTAATAATTGTTATATTTATTTGAGTTCAATTTTATGATTTTATATTTAGATAAAATTTTATTTTTATTAAACATAAAAAAATTTAAATTCAACTCTTTTTAATTTAAAAGGACTATATTTAAACCATAACCTTGGTGTATTGAAATTAATATATATATATATATATATATTTATTTATTTATTTTTAGAAAAGCGACAAGCATCAGAACCCAGGGACAAACATATGGGAGAGCCGCGCTCACCGCGCTCACCGCCGAGTTGGCTGAAATTAATATATATATATATATGTATGCATGATGCATGTTTTTATTACAGTTTTTAAAGTAAGTAAATTGATAATATATGTATATATACATACTCTGGCGTCGATCCATGCATGCATTCATCCTACTTGTGATGAGGTTGTGGTTGCGCCAATATAGACATGAAGAAAAGTCACAATGAAGAGATGCAAAGTGAATAGTTTCCTTTCCCTTCCAGAATGGATCTTGACTGAGGATGAGAATTAATAATATTGCCATGCAAAACAATGCTCAAACGAAGGGACGTTCCAATGAAGAGAAGCATATATAGATTAAAAGTGGCGTCCCTTCTCCTAAAAGATACGCTTCTCAGAACACTATATAACAAAGTTAAAGCCTCCATGATACCTCACACCATCCCCTCATTATTTGAATAACAAAAATGGCTTCCATCCTTGAAATTCTGAATTATCACAAGATGGACAGGAGGCTTTACGAGAAAATACTGGGGCTTGGTCGTCTTGCTAATGTGGCCCGCAACATCGTCGCTTTATGGATGATGTTAGAGTTTATGAGTATCGATGTTATTTACTGTGTCAAAGACATTACTGCTCATATTCTATTGCTAGACTTTGTTTTGGAGGCAGAGGCGATTCTCAATGTTATTCGTCCAGGCTCATCATCATCCTCCGATAATGATGAGTTAATAGCTATACCACTCACTGCCAACTTTGCTAATGAACCTATTGATTTGCGGTTCTTTTCCTGTCATAGTGATGTGATAGTGAGAGGATTAACATACATTCTTGATGGAGTTGGTACACTCATTTTCAATGATGAATTGAATCAAATGTTGCTCAATTATGAAAGGACATTAAGTTTTTCTCAACATCAAGGGTTGAGGTCACCAGCTATACCAGAGGAGCTGGGTAGACAATACAACTCTCGAGTTACACCTTCGTTGGAGGACCACAGATCATTATTTATCACCTTTTCTAGAGGATTTGCTCTAAGGAGGGAGGAGATCATGGCTTACTTCAATGAGTAAGTAGTTATTGTTCAAAATTTTGATATTTTTTTATTGTATATATAATGTATCGATACCTAACCCAATTAATAAGTCTTTAGGAAGCCGATAATTCAATCATTATAACTAGTATATCGTAATATTTGCATGTTTCTTGATAAACTCTTAAATAAAGGGTACTTGACACCTATTGTCAAAAAATAAAAAATAATGTATTGATGATTTATTTGTTTATATATTTTGCAGGAGATTGGGAGAATGTGTTGAAAGAGTTATGATGGAGCGTACTCCCATTGGAGTAGCACCAATGTATGGAAGAATTATATTCACAAACGATGCATTGATCGATATTTTACTTAATGGAGAGCGGGTGGTAAAATTCGTGATAAATGGAAGGCATGTTTGGGGACGAAAATATATTCCCAGGGCTAATCGTATCCCATAAAGTTATGCAATGTTATATATTTTGCAGGTGATATCCCATAATATTATTTTTAATAATAAAATAAAATAAAGTTATTGCATTTTAAATTATGGATTTTTCATCTTTTGCTTCACTGAAATTCTGAAATATTTAAATTATTATCTATATTAAATATTTTTTAAAAATGTTAGTCTTATAAGTGAAATGTAAGCTTTAAGACAAGATGCTAAAAAAGTGGTATATATAATAAATTAAATTAACATTTAAATACATCCATACATACATACATATATATATATATATATATATATATATATATATATATATAATTGTTAATATTCGTAAATATTATTTTTAAAGTTTTTATTCTATACATATTATTATATCTCACACTTAATTTTATATAAAAACGAAAAATATATTAAACATAAATGAAAACATAAATGTTATATAAACCTATATATATATTAAAAAAATAAATAAATCAGAACAAAACAATAATAAATAACAAAATAATTATATATATAATTTAATTCATTAAAACTAAAACAATGTTATATATATATATATATATAAATTAAGTATCATGAAATGCAAGATGGCAACATTCGCGCGTCCGAAGAGAGTCACATTAACGAACAACGGCCACGTATCTTGTTCGTTTTCAAGCGCTCAGCACTCTCCAACGCGTGTCTCTCCCGCACATAAAGCGAAAGAACCCGCACCGATCACTCTCTCTCTCTCTCTCTCTCTCCTTCATCGATTATCGTTGTTCTTCAAGAAGAAGCCCTTGAGAATGGAGGAGGCCTCAAGTTCGCCGGAGAGAAGCGTGCCCAAGCTTGGCTTGCTTTGCCGTGGCTGGAGGATCGGGAAGAAACTGGCCGTCGCTGGAGCTGCGGTGACGACGGCGCCACTTGTTGTCCCTCCGCTACTCGTCCTCTCCACCGTCGGCCTCGTGTGTGCCGTCCCTGTGTGTGTCTACTTGGCGGCCTTTGCTGCAACCGAGAGAGTCATGACTTCGATGCTGCCAATCCCTTCCGATGAAGAACCAGTGGAGAGTGAAGTAGGGGTTGAGCCTTTGGATATGGTGTATGTGTGTGTAGTTAAGGAGAAGGGTAGAATGGATGATGATGATGATGACGATGATGATGATGTGAGAGGAGGAGGAGGAGGAGAAGAGAGGTCATTGATGGATGTGGAGCGTGAATCTCTGATTGAGAATGAGAAAGGGGAGGTGGTTGTGTTGATGGATGAGGAGAAGAAATCAGAACAAGTGGAGTTGGGGGAGAAGAGTGGAGATGGAGAGGGTTTGGCTGATGCAGCTGTTCAGATTGAGAATCCATTACCAATTGTTAGTGAAAAGGATGAAAATGGTGAGAATTCAGCAATGAATAATGGGAAGGAAGAAGATGAATTGAGCGTGATGGAGTATGCATCTATGGTTGAGAATGCTAATGGAGAAGTAATTGTCATATTTAAGGAGCTGAAAATTGAAAAAGATGAGTTCTTGAATGCTCCTGAGACTGAGAAAACATTGCCAACTTCTCAGATTTCAGTTGCTCCGGTTGATAAGGAGAGCTCAGAGTATGCTTCTGCTGTGGAGGATCAGTCATCAGAAACTGCAGATTCTGAAATTCAGATTTCCACAGAGCTTGTGACAGTTTTGTCTGTTGATCAGACAGAAGCTATGGACAAAGATGAGGTTTGTAATTTAATTTGCATATTATTATTATTACTTTTATTTTTCCTTTCCTTGTTTATTTTCTTTTAGCATTCTTGACTCTTGAATGCAGAGAGAAATAGTTGTAGTTCATTAAGAGAGAAGTTCAATTCAATTCCCAAATTAGTACCCCTGTTACTAGGATTCTGTTATTCTTATTTTTGTGATAGTGTAGTCAGAGACGATTGGAACTGTAAGTGAAATGCAAAGAGGATTTCACTTCCAACTCATTTTAGTTTAGATTAATGCATAGTACAAACACTGAATTTAGTGTGTCATCAAACTTTCAAGACTACTATAATCCAAATCCAGTAACAAGATCTAAAGATTTTAAAAGCTCATAGCCTCATGCCATTCTGCATTCAATTAGGATATATGACTATATAAAGTAACAATCTAATATAACACTGATCCGCAGTACAACAAACTTGCAACAAATCATGTATCTTTTATATCTTTGTTGTGTATGTGATTTATGTGATATTGGTAAATCCAATGTAGGGTAAGTTTAATGAAGAGAAGATATGGGAGGAGATTTATGCATTACGAACAATTATGGGATACCAAGGGGCTTTGAGCATGTCCTGTGTTGAGGAATTGACTGCTTTATATATATTTGCTGGAGTGGAGCCCCCTGCTAATGTTAAGGATTCCCCTAAACTTAAGGAAGTTAATGATATGCTCCTGTTCTTAAAGTCTGTAATTGGAGTCAAGTGAAGCTTCATGTTGAATGCTAATGTTTAGTATATATAAACAAGTGTAAAACTACTGCAGACTCTAGAGTACTTTCATAAGGTTTTTGGTATTTGTTCTGAAAATTGCTTACGGTGTATGTTTATAGATGTGATTTAGAATAATAATAATAATAATAATAATAATACTTCAGTATGATCATGTTTTCTATTTCATTGGCCTTGTTTTGATTTTTCTCATTTTTCACATTCTTCATTATTTATCTTCATTCTTTTCTCCATTTGAATGCTATCAACACATCACGCAGTATGAATATGGCAAGTTTTTTTTTTTAGCCTGAAAGAACATTTTATAAACTATGAAGGGCTTCGACAAAGCAGAGTACAGCCATGCCCATCCTAAATCTCCACGGCATGCAGTGTCCAAGACAAGCAATTCAGAAAATAGACAATGCAGGGGATAGACATCCTTGAAGCTATCAATGGTTGAAATAAATAAGTTCTTACAAATCAGATAGATTTAAATTTAAATCATGAAGTTATGCACAAGAAAAAATTAAAACAAACACGGCACCCTGGACTCAGCACAAGAATATAACAAAGGTAATGAATATATGGAAAACCAAGAAAACATAATTGATAAAAGTATTCAAACAATTACACAAGAATCATCTATCTAGATAACAAGATCTCAGCTTGCAACAATAGTTGTTCGGTACACATGAAACTCTTGTCGGACTTCTTCTTGAAGGATCATTGTCCTACAGAGAATAATTAGTAAAAGTTCACTCACCTAAAATTGATGGAGAGAAATTTATTAGCAGGTTTGTTAGAAAACAATTAAATGGGACAACATTTGGCTTCACAACCTGTTCATTCAATAAGTAGTTGTGTGTCCAGAATTGCTCAAGAAGGTGTAGGCCAATCCTTTCTGATTTCAAAGAAGTAGCTGATGTCTAAATAGCACTTACCATCATCATCTACAAACTGAAAAAAAAAGAAGGGAACATGAATACTCATCTAAAATATTTGGAAACTAACATGTATTCTTAGGACATTAATTGTCTACCTTTGTTTTGGCAGAGTAGGACCCTCTTGCAAATATACCAGAAGGTGTAGTCTCTTCTTCCAGTTCATATATGTAAGGTTCTTTTTGAGGACTGAATGTTCCAAGCATTACCTTGGTGTTCTCAACTGGACAAGATGAAAACAAAATTTTCAGTAAATTGGTATTCACATACATGGCTAATTGAATGCAAACTATGGAAAAACAAGTATGCTTTTTGTACCTCTAACTCCAGTCTTCCATACAGTATTAGTGTATCGAAGCCCTGAAACAATGTTGTTGGTAACGGTGAAGGAGAATTTGAGACGGTAACGGCTTCCGTCTTTAAGACAGAATGCATATCCCTTGGCATTTGGCACAAAAGGGATTGGCAGAACAAGATCAGGGCGATTAGGAGTTACAATTGTAAGGCTTTGAATCTTCACTTCTGGCTCAGCAACATCTGCAGTTTTTATTCAATGAACAAACAAACATCCTTTAGTTCTTTGGTAATTTTAAAAATTCCCAACTATTATCATCAAACACCAACATTAACATGATGCAATTGGTCTTACTAAATGGAGAAACAATGTAGCATAAATTAAATCAGTGAACAGACATCTTCTTCTGAATCATTTAAACATTCATAGTTGGGACTATCAGATGATTAGATAATCATTCCTTTAATCAAACAATGCAGGACTATAAGATCACTTACTTCATAAAACATTCTGAGCCATTAGGACCACCCAAAAAATGGATAAACAGAAATGAAAACAATTCTGATTTTTTTTTTAAGAAAAAATTGCTGAATTGATTAAGCATTTCATGATTGTAAATTAGATTGACCAGAGCATTCCTGAACAATGTAAAACAATTGTCTCTGTCAGGATTGATATATTCAAGCTGCAAATTAACATCCCAAATTTCTCTTTTAGATAAACCAGAACATTCATGTACAAAAAATCAAAACAAATCCAAATCAAACCAAGAAAAAAAAAACAGAGAATCACAAGAAAAAATAAAATAAAATGAAAAATTACCTCCAACATCAGAGAGATCAACACTCCCAAGCAACTGTTCCTTCCACCTCCTCAAGCTCTCATCATCCTAAAAAATCCAATCAATCTCATCAAACCCAAATTGATTCAAAAGAAGAAGATCAACAACAACAACAACAACAAGAATACCAACAGCCAAACCTTATCCATCTCTAGCTGTTCCTTGAGAGGAACCTGAGGGCCAAGAGGGACCTGGAGATTCTTATCATCCTCTTCATCATCTTCAGGCTCATCATCGTCATTGTTCTCGGTGGAACACAAAGATGTGGTGCTAAACTTACGAGATAGCTTCTCAGCGTCGTCAGCGTCTTCTCCTTCGTGATGTTGCAGCGGTGGAGGCGCGACGCTGGTCTCGCCGGGTGCCGGCTTCTCCAAGGTCTCCATCGAAAACGAAGGCAAAGATGATGTCTTTGGTTAGGAGGCAGAGAGAGAGAAGAGAGGAGGTGATGATTTCCATAATAAGAGTCATGAAGGAAAGGATGATGAATGAGAGCGAGAAGAGGTCTGATAGCCAATGACGTGATGACGCGTGGATAAGAACGTTTCTGTTGTTTTTTTAGGGGGGTTAGGCCGTTGGACGAGGGATTGCGCCAAAAACGGGTTAGATGTATTCCATCTCAATTCGTGGGGCCATTTGGTCCGGCTTTATTTATTTTTTTATTTTTTTATTTTTTTGGAAGCCGGTCACGTTTTTTTATCCGGCGACAAAAGATTCAAAGACAACACCCAAACATCTATAGATCCATTAAAATTGTTGTATTTAACAAAACTCAAACGTGATACCTCTTAAAATATTATTTTTTTTAATGAGATTAATATTACTGAACTATGAGCTCTTTGGTTTATTTTTCTTTTTTTTATAATTTTTTTTAAAATATAAAAAACCTAGATTTTATTTTTAAAAAAAATACTAATAATTGCATGCATACATGTTGTATAAGAGTGAGAATATTGGCTAAAGGAATTGTACTTTAGAAATTGTATTTATTTTATATTTTTATAAATAATTTTAATGTATTATAAATCCTATTGTTAATCACATATAAAAATTGTAATTAAATTTGTTTAGATTTTTTCGAATGAAGGATGATGTAATGTTTTATTTTTTTTTTTCATTTGTAAGATATATAAATTAATTTTTAGGAGAAGAAGAGGAGATTGAAAATTTCACATTAGAAGTGAGTTTTTTTTTTAAGTTTTGAAAAGTAGGAAACAATTAATATTATATTTATGTTTATTTTAAAATTTATTTGTGAAATATTTTGTTTAGTATTTTTTTTTTTTAAGTTTATCGTTGTGTATACTATACAAACATTAAAAGCTATGGGAGTGATGAGTAATTACCAAAATGATGGGGGTAAAATTGAAAATCACTTTTGTTCATGGGCAAGACGGCATTAGATAATGATGAAATATTTGGGGCCTACTTTTTCTTTGTTGAATAATTGTTTGGTTATGATTAATCAATGACATCATTGACCAATGCTTAAGAAATATATTGTACTAAATTCTCCCAAAATCTAATCAAGAGATGTTAATGTTGATCTTGAGCATGTCATTTGGAACTTTTTCAACAAAGCTGTGTTTGAATTAGGGTGTTAGGTTGGTGGCGTTATCTTTAATTTAGCCACTTAGTTATGATGAAATGTTTTGATTAAATAGTTTATAAAGATGAGAAATTTCTTGGAAAGGGATTTTTTTTCCCCGGAAAGTCACTAGACTTGATTAGGCTTGTGGTTAAGGACATGTGTCCAAAAAGCTCTCATGGAGTGTTATACATTTTCATTTTTTATGAGAGCAGGGATTCAAACTTCTATCTCGCCCAAACTCGCCCAAAGAAGAAAATAGAAGTGTAGTTAGTTAAGAAACTTTTAGTTAGTTGTCAATTTTTGATCTGCTATCTAACAAATATTTGTAGATTATATTTGTCATTTGCAAGTGTTATTAGCATTACGGTGTTTTATTAAAAATTAAATATTTTTAAAATTGATTAAATAATAATAATTGGATTGAATATAAATTAGGGTATGTTACAAGGAGAGTCTGCATACATGAACACATAACTATATAAAATTCTGATTAATGCTGGCCAAATATATCAGAGATACACTGTAATTACAGGTTTGAAAAACCAGTAACGTAACATGTCCGACAAATTTATCAATCATTTGAACTTAAAAGACTAAACTTTCAAATAAATAAGTGCTCTCAAGTCATTACCATGCTTGTGACTTGGTGAAGTGGGGCATTTTATTTGCACCATTATTCTAAAACTTATTCACTTGGACCAAATAATGCTCCGATTTAATTATAATTGATAATTAAGGATATATTTGGATAGATTCAGTATCCATTTGTTGAGATGAGTTTTATTACAAAGGATATAACAAAATAAAGAAAATAGTGCTCATACATCTTATAATTACAGAGTACATGATCAAAACACAAGTAACGGTGCTGATCTTTGTATTTATGTGTGCCTTGATATCACCAGTTTATTTATTCTCATGGATTGAGTGTTTTTCTCGGCCAAGCACTAGGCATGTATTTATTCATCAGAGACATAAACAACAGTGTCATGGTTGAGGCCTGGACTGGACTATGTAAATGTTTTTGCCTACAACACAGCCCTCAACATCCTGCGGGCAGCCGAACTTCTGCTCAAGAAAGAAACCGATTGCGCAAAGACGTTGACCAATCTGTCGCCTGAATATAGGATCAACTGTCAAGGGCTTCTTGCTGTAATCGACGGTCAACCGAATAACCTCACCATTGGCAGGACCAGAATTCAAAACGATCATCTCCTCACTGAAGTTTGCAAATGCTAAGGTACTGACTCTGCCATCGAATTTCCCTGAAGATAGCCGCCATGGAGTTCCACGGGTACCGGATGCAAGAGTTTCACCAAGGCCGGGCGCAATCTCTGCCTCGACCAATTTATGGTCACGGTCTGTAGGGCTTAGTGTGTGAAGCACGAAGGAGAGATCCGGCACAAGCATCTCCTGAACCAACACAGCCATTTGGGCATCTTTCTGGGGAACACGAGCCACTCGCCTGCTTAAAATTGCTCTCCGTGTGTACAAGGAAGCCCACACGCGGCCAACAGCAGCCTCAAAGACAGCTGGGTCTGAGAGGCTAACATTCAGAATGGACTCGTACAGTCCTGCAGCTGACATGCCTGCTAAATCTTCCACATTGGCACTGGATCTTACTATTAATCGAGCATTGCTTGGAAAGATTTTTCGCAAAGATCCAATTGTACTTGCTGTTGGGCATTGAGCTGATACCAAGGACTGGAGTTTGGAACACATTCTGTCGAGATCACCACCTTCAAGTTCGGCTGTCTCAATCTGTTGTATGAGAGATAGGAATGTGCCTAAGGATCCACTTCTCTCAAGTGCTGATTCCATGGCCCCGAAGGGAATTACTGCACCTCCAGGTACTTGAAATGAAGCAGGAACTCCTTGATCACTGTAAACTGTAATAAAAGAAAGAATATTACAAAAGCAGGTATGAAGTCTATCAAAATTCTATGCGAACAATTGAATATGTACTGCGAACAGGCAATAAGCATGGCTTCCATGCTAAATATATTTCTCGAACTAACCTTTTACAGAAAGCTTGGCCAGAGCTGCAAGTTGACCGCACGCAGCAGCCTTTGCACCTGATGTCTTGGCATTTGCCTGTGAAAGCTCTAACACATCACAAGAAGTAGCACCCTTCTTAAAAAGAGGCCCTTTTGGCTGCAAAAAATAAAATGACAAATGAGAATGGAATTAACAAAAAAATACAATAGAAAATGTAAAGTGTAAAGTAATATACCTTGATAAGATCAGCAAAAAGTGAATAGCCCAGTTCCTCAGTTTCCTTGAGAGATGATGATCCATTGTCTGATAGGATTTCAGAGGAAAAAGTATGACCATTTGTTGACGAAGAGGTAGATAGATCAACTCCAGCAGCTGACGCTTCCAACCTATGTTAATTAATTTGATGCTGATATCTCAGTACATACTCAGACAAAAATTGGCGTAGACTGGAGGACAGAATTAATCAAACAAATGTTGCTGTTAAACAGATGCAATTGATGACTATGACCTCATACACCTCGTTTAAGATTTGTATGGTCCATAATCCCAAATGATATTATCAAGAAAAAAGTATATACCAATTTGAGAATACTGTGTTTTTCCATAATTTTGAAGGAAGAAGTCTTGAGGAAAGCTATGGAAATCCTCATGAGGCAAAGCATAAGCACAAGCATGCCCAACTCAGACAAATGGACGAAAATCAAGTCATACGACAATGGATTCAACATGTCAAAAAAACTACAAAAACTATATGTACCAAACATGAAAGCTTAAATGATTTCATAAGGAAATATCAGCATTGGACATGGTCTCACAAATCACATAAATAAGACAGCATCCTACTCATGCTACAAGCTATAAAAGTTGACTATACCATAAAAGCAATAAAGAGTGAGAAGTTGCATAGGTACAGCTCAGAATAACTAGCAATAAATAGTGAGCATGACGTCTTGAGTCTAAGAATATCACCTCACATTTTTCCCAACAAGTTCTCTGATACTAGAAATCTTGTCATCATCTTCACAAGTGACAAAAACAACTTTCTCCTGCGACAAAAAAAATAAACATTTTAAAAAGAGAAGCCTTGCAGTACTACCTTAATAAAATTTATTAGTTGTTTATGAACCTTGCCATTCCTCTACCAATAAAACTCTAAAATAGAAAACATCTTAATGAAAGGCTATTGGCTGCCACATACCCATTCAAAGAATCCCAGACTTGTACTCATGAAAAATATTATATCAATAAAACTCTAATGTCAATTAGCTGCCAGACATACCAGTTCAAAGCTTGTTAGTTCCAACTATTTGAGGGTGGCACTAGTTCAAAGAAATCTCAATTATATTCAAGAAAATATTTTAAAATACCATTAACACTAAATATATAGCATGCTCCCGTTGAGAACAATGCATGGAAAAGCCCTCAGTTTAAGACCAACAAAACAAAGAGAATAGAATAGAGATAATTTTCATAATATAAAGCTGACCTGTCTAGCCCTGACGCCTAGATGTGAAAGGTGAGGTAACTCCTGAAGAAGCACAAGCCCAACAATGTTGCTCCCAGCTGCCTTAACCTGCCAGATGACATCACTAGTTACAAACACAGGGTTGATGATTGCTCTATGACACCAAGATGATCGTCCAAACTAATAGGGTTGATAACTACAAAATGAAATAGAAATCTGCAATCCCAACCTCCTCGTCACCATCAGCCTTGTTGACCACCAAAATAACAGGACCTGTGAGTGTCGAAGGCAGAGAACCAGGGACAATATTTTCCACCTGCAACAAACCAATAAAACAACCAAAACTGAAGATCAAATGATACATACAAAGTTGATTTGTAAAAATAAATATTAGATAAATCAGAATAACCAGTGAAGAGGACCTGCATAAGTGTTCCATGAGCCACTCCTGGGACAAGGACATCCCAGCCAAATGATCCAAGTGCAATTCGTACAGCCTTGAGAAGAACAGTGCAAATCTTTGAAACCTGAAAGATAACACTAAAATAACGTCCAAAGTGACAAGTCAGGCTTGGTGCTTATTGGACAAGTTGTTTGTGTAGTTCCTATATACAAATCTTGAAACATGAGCCCGAAGTTTAGATCACCTAAGGAAAAAGGTTGTGAACATTACCCTGCACGAATTTCAGCTTCTGTATATGTCATCACACTATTTGCTGGAATTCCCAGTGCTTTCCCTAGTTTCTGGAAGAAGAAATATTCAAATCAATTAGTTTAATAATCTAAACCTGGGAAGCAATCAGCTTAGTAGAATGCTCAAAATAAACATCACAGGTAGATATTTCAGCTAGATAATTTCCAAATGTTAACTATGGCTTCGGTGTTATGTACCTAGGAAACTAAAAACTATCTTTCACGCAAAAGAATACAAAGAATAGCTAAATACAGTAAAGGTAAATAAAATCACTACTGCTATCAAGTATACCTCAAGCAGGACGTAATATATAAAAATGAACCATGCTTATGTTGAAAAAAAACTCATGGAAATGGGTTAATTTATATGATTAAGAGGGAGAACTATTTTTCAAGTCTGGTCCCAAATAATGTAACTCAGCAGTGCCTCAGAATGCTAACAATTGAAATGGAGCCATAATTGAAATAGACAGGTTTTTTAAACAATTACACCAGCTTGACGACATCGAAGGGCTGACAAACCGCCATTTAAGAAAGTAATCACATCACTCATTTGGATTATAGTAAAGTGACCTTCCTGGACAAGCAAACTGATATACTAGTCTTCATTGGCAAATTGTAGTAGTTGATAGAAGGTGTGACAAAGAAATTTATAGAATGGAATAACTTCCACTGATCATTTCCAATAATGACTAACCATATGCCAGTAGCAAGTTCATAATGATAAAATTATTTACATTGTAAACAAAATCCTTTTAAGATAATAATTTCCAATATAATGTTTACAACACTAGCAGCCTATAAATTTCTCACTTGGACCCTAATGATACTATCACAAATTTAATTTTTATATGTTGTAGAAATTCATCAGCTGAGGAATCAGTTAAAAACCTACTAAGCTGGCTTCCCTCCAACAAAAATGTAAACTGTGTATATACATGGAAGTTATTAAAACAAAGAGAATGTTGTGAACCTGGACTTTATCAGGAAATATCTGTAGAAGAACTTCAGAAAATTCTTCTGTTAGTCTTCTTGATCTGTCAAGAGTAGCCTTCAGTCTCAAAGCCCAGATATATTTGCCACTCTCATCGCCTGCATGAAAATGAAAGACCCCGAAAAACAGAAATGTAGAGCAATTAGTGTTCTCAATAATGGACAGCTGCCAAGCAGGTTTAAGCCTATTATAAAAATAAAATGGTACAGAGATACAAACTTACCTTGTGTTTCAGAATAACCTTTCTGCTGCCATGCAAGAAGCTCATTTTGTATGGCATCACACTCTTCTGATTTCCATCCTGAGAGCCCAACTTGACGAATTGCAATAATAAGTGCACCAAGCGGTTCATTCCAACAACTTATATCCTTTGGTCCAGTATTATGTGCAAGCCAAGATGATCCTCCCATTGCTTCAAGTGCATTTAAGAACCTATTCATATGTGATTAATACAGACAAAGAAATTGAAGTTGTATCAGAAAGTATTTGAGGATCTTGTCAGAATATATACTCAAAGAAAATGAATTAGAAAATTGAAATTACTGTCAAAGTCAAGTTTTAGGAAAACTGAGTAAATTATACTTCAGAAAGTATATAACAAGGTAAATTGTTAAGATAGAAGCAATTGCCTGTATGGATCAAAGCAAAAAGTTAATTTTATCAATTACCTGGATGAGATCTTGAAAGTAAATATGCATAATGACAGTAAATGAATTCAATTAATATCCATATAAAAAAGGAAGTGATTGTCTAGATCAAGGGAACTAACACACTAATAAAATCTTGCAAAGAGATTAGGAGCAGGTAGATAAATGGAAGATTAAGGACAATAAAATCATGAAGCAATATATTTTATGTTTACAAGGAGGGAAACACAGCATCACAACCTTAGGAACAACCATCCATATATAAAAGGCATTGATTAAGGCCCTTAAAGATTTCTTAAAAATTGAATTCCTCAAATCTGCACTCAGGTCTTTCCCCTGAAGTCAAAGGCACCAAGAGCTGCTGCCATGCTGCTAATGTTTTTAGTTAAAGCAAGCTTAATGAGAAGAGCCAATGTTTTTCATTAAAACTAATCTAGCTTGAAAAATAAAAAAATGATGTACATCAGTATTGAATATGGCGCTAAAAGCCCAAGAAGAAAAATTTTAAAAATTCCAAAAAAAATTTTACCTGCTTAACAGAACAAATGAGTAGTCTTCAAGTCCAATTTCACATAGGCGCCACTATAACAGAATTATTTCACAATTAACCAATGTAATCATATTTTCATACACACAGTCAAGAAAAATAAATAAATGAATAAATAAGTATCTTAAAAAATAGCATACCTTCTGACGCATAGCTATAGCAGCATCAGGGGCATCATTTCGAAGGCCACTTTGAAGGCCTTTGACAACAAGAGCTCTTATAGTAGTCAAAGACTGCATGGTCTTCATCAACTCATTCACACCAATTTCAGCAGAATTTCCCAGTTCTTGTGTCTCCAAACTCTGTAGAATATCCTCATCAAAATCTATAGCCTTGCCAACTCAGGGATCAGGTAATTTAACTATCATGAAGTTACCATGGCATGGAGGAAAAATCATAATTATAAATAAAAGAAAACCTTAAAATGACAAGATATAAATACCTTCTTGACCTACAAAAAATGATCAAGAGCAATAAAACGGAAACTCAAATCAGATAATCATCCAAGAATCAGAATGAAGATAGACGCATACCTTCTTGCACTTCAAAAAATGATCAAGAGCTAATAAGCTTTCTTCATCCAGAGATTCTTTGATTGAAATAAGTTGCTCAGTCAAACTGCAATAAACTGATGCTTAGCAGCTTAAATCAGCCAGAAAGTTTGAATCTTTTAATTGCGCATTCATGTCTATCAACATCACAACCGTACTTAGTAATTGACCACAGAAAATTTCCAGTTCAAGCATAACCAAGAAAAGAAACAATACATTTGGAAGACAATAACAAAGAGCCAAGAAATCAAGGAACAAAACTCTTCATTGCTAACCAATAACTTGTTTGACAAGGTAGCAATAGTATACTCAAATTTGACAATGAAGCATACCTCCCAGCATTAAAGAAATCTTTGAGTTCTTGATGAAATATCTCGAACTGTTCTATAAATGCTTCACTATACTGCCCTGGAGTCTTTGTTATCTTAGCAAGCATGGCTTCTGTAGCAATCAAATCTTCTGGACCAGCATTTCGATGAAGCTTGTTTTGTATTGTATGCTTAATTTCTTGCTGATAATAAGGAAAACAAACCATCAGGAAGGCATAATAAAATATTATTCCTTCAAAAAGACAATCCATTGGGCCACCTTCAAGTCATGAGGGATATCATTACGATGAGCAATATCACGTATACGAGTTAGAGGAACAGATGCAGTAAATTCTGACTTAAATGAAGGCAGGCATGGATGAATCTTTCGGCCCACAAGCACAGCCTGCCACAGATTAGTACAAGAAAGAACATCAAAAAGTATTCACAGAATAGTGGAAAATGTGGAGATATATAATAAAAAGATGGTCAATTTAAAATGTGCAAAAACAAGAACAGTGCTAAAAAGCTAATACATATTTGAGTAATAGTTTATTCTTACAAGAATGAGAACAATTGAGAAACACAAGTTGAATGTTCCAAGAGGAGCTAGTAGAACTATTTGCATTAGATTTAGAAGAAGCCAAAACACCTTTTCTACTAACCTCCAACAATCATATCATAATCAATCATTGACGCAAATTAAGGATAACTGTGGATCAGATAATAGCAAACATGGTACAATAAACTCAAAGTAGTCCTTAAAGTGTAGCAATTATTTGATGTGTGCATGTTTCGTCACCATATTGCCGTGTACAACAAACTAGTCTCTAAATTCCTATGAAATCTTTGCAAGAAAATACTAAAAAAAAACTCATCAATGCTTGCACATCAGTATCTGTAGTTTTATACTAAAGATTCATAAAAAAAAAGTGTATGGTTTATGTTTTACCTTCTTTTTGTGCAAAAGAAAAAGAAGATACTATTAAAATAGCAATAAATGTAAAAGAAAATTTTGTTTTTCTAGAGATTGCAAAAATGAGGTTTTGCCATAATAACACCAAAATCATTTAGGTCCTCAAATTTGGGAAAGCATCGAAAGATGAATGCGTCATATCCTTAAGTTCATCGCAGATCAAATCATTAATTTCAAGTTCAATTGGAATCGATTGGAGATAGAACTTTTTTTTTCATTCAACCAAAACTAAAATGATTTTAATACATCACCACTGAAGCTGCCCAGTTAAAAGAAGCATTGTGCAATGCTATTTCAACTCAGATTAAGTGTATTAGGATCTTCATCCAAGAATCAGTTTGGCTAAAGTCTGTTATCCAAAATTTATCAATTTACCATAGGCAACATAATAAACATTGCTCAGACAGTTTCACTAGACTAGACAAACATCGTAACAAGAGAAAAAGGAGAAATTTGACAAGAAAAAAAAAACATATAGAATGTGAAAAAATTAATGATTAAAATATTGCAAAAGGCAAAAGAGCAACTGACCAAAGGCCACTTATTTTTTTGATCAGTTATCCTTTCAAGCTCACGAAAAATAAGTCTAGAAATCTCAGCAGGCCTGTTTGGCCGGCGGTGTCCTCCATCTTCAAAACAGGGAATTTGGCCTGTATTGATCCACTGCAAAGATAAAAATCAAGTGTATATAAGATATTGTTTAGCTTTTTGTTTAGAACAGAAGAAGCCTTTTAGGAAAACCTTCAGGTAGATAGCAGAGTATATTAGCGCATCCAAGAGATTTCCTTCCTCCTGATTTGCCATCAGCAGGTCTGATACAAGTTCTAGCTGCATCAAGATAAAGAAGACAAATAAATGATTTATAAAATATGTTGCTAACTAATACAGAAAACAAATGAAATTGGCCAAGTTACACTAGTAAGTATTGGCAGTGCCAATCATATCTCAAAAGCAACCAGAGAGCCAAAGAAGGGTGACATTTTTTTACTATCATATTATTTCAACAAAATCCAATAAAGCGCAACTCTTGTTTGTAAATCCCTTTAAGCAACACAAACTCATTACTTACATGTCCCCAAAACAACAATCCTATGATAAGCCTCATTTCTATTTCCCTCATTATCTCTGTTTAATCATCTAGCTCACTTTGTGTTCTCTTTCTCACCAGAAAGGGCCACAGAGTAGCTCCATGCCTTAACTGTGAACAGGATTACCTTCCTCCTAAGTTTTCACACTTTCAACCACAGAAAGGTTAAATAAAAAATACAAAGATGCTTGGAACATATAAAATCTAACTACAGTCTCGCTTTGTTAGCAAGGCTGTGCACATACCTGCTTTGTGATTCAACATTAATGTAAGGCCATGCCCATTCAATAACTGACACACATTTCCAGACTTACCTCATTAATAATCACAAACTATATAATGATGTCTTAAATAAGAGACAGCACACTTGTCTCGTATCTGTGTAAACTTACATAGCAAACCAAATCTAGTATTTGAATTGCAAGCACTAATATCAGAAAACATATAATGTCGCAGAATTTTGGGATCCTAGTGAAAAATAAATCAAATTAAGATACCACTACTTCACATAGGTTTTGCAGCACATTTAAGCTTTTGCAATCAAATAAAATATATACTGCGATTAATCCTTATGAAAGAGTATCGTTCAATGTTTCTTTTTCTCACCTTCACTGATTAATTATAAAACTTTTTGGCTTAATCTCACATATGAGCTTTAAGCTATCAAGTCAGATTGTTTGGTCATAAGGCCTAAAGAATAAAAATTTCTCAAAGTACCTTCCGCCACCAATTCCTGGCGCCACGGTCACCCTCCACAAGTTTCAATGCCACAGCATCAAGGCCCTCAGTATCCCATCTCCGCTCAGTCTCCCTACTTGCATGTTCATTTGAACGCATAAAAGAAGCTTGCCTACCCTTCCATTGCTCAACAAATGGGCTTGTCTCCACCTCCAAGACGACTTCACCATCACAGCCATCTCCATCAACGTCACCATCCAATTGACTGGCTATGTTTTCATCCCATACCAATTCAGAAAGTTCAACAACCTCCCCAGTATTATTCCAGTGACAGACTAGACCAAACTCCCCACCCATCGGCAACTCCAAAACTCGGTTATCTCCATTCTCCCACATGACACTCTTCCCATCCTTAGGCAAAATGACAAACTTGAATTCAATTATTTCTCCTCCACGAACCTCAAGCTCACAGACCCATCCTTCCGAAGACCAGTCCATCCGGACAGGGTTTTTCCATGATCCCAGTTCTTTAGAGGACCCAAGGACTGCGACTTGCTCACCAAACTCAACCTGGTGATCAAGACGGACATGTAAAACAGCCTTTCCTTGATTCATGGACTTCTTCCTCTTCTCCTCCTTGGGCCTGAGATCAGAAAGTAGCAGTTTTGTGAAATGTACACGTTCTAAACTCATAAAAATCGGGTATTGAGACATTAATATCGATCATAAAATCATAAATAGTGGATTCAACTATCAACTGCGAAGCCATAAAAATCAAATCTTGGAACTGCACAATGAATCCAAAGGTATTGCAATTTTTATTCATTTTTTTTTTTTTCTAATAATCAGAAGGTTTATTCGGATTACCTTTCAACAGAAGTGGTACTACTGCCGCCGCCGCTACGGCAATGAAAGCGATGAAACACAAAAAGACGCCCAGGTAGGGGCTTCGCGATGGGAAGAGGTGAGAGATGGTGAGAAGGAAGGCGGAGTAAGGTCTGGGAATGGTGATAGCTGTGCTTGCAGAGTGAGGAGTGGATACGGAGGAGAGAAGCCATTGGAGACGGCGAGCGATGGCGAAACAAGGTGGGAAGCGAGAAAGGTAGGCGGTTTCAGATCACGGGAGACATGGAACGTTGATTATTGACTTCGAAACAAGCTTCGAGTTCCGAGAGCGAGAGAGACAGAGAGAGAGAGAGAGAGTTTGAGGCTTTTGGGGATGGAGATAATATCGTGATGAGGGCGCGGATTATTTTGGAGGAAATGAATAATCTATATATATATATATTATGTTGCCAATCTCAAGACATTACATTTTATTTTATTTTTAATATTTTTTTATTTATGTTTATTTAACTTATTTTATAGGTTTTTTTTTTAAAATTTAACCTTTGTATTTTTATTTTATATTTTATATTTTAAATTTGTAATAAAAATAGAAAACATTTGAACTAATTTTTAAAAACTAATCAACCGCTATTTTGGCACCACATATTGGTATCATATCCCTTGTGTATAGTATTTGTGTCTTTGCTTTGGAGACATGTTTAAACATAAGCTCACCCAGAGTAAAAAGTGAAACTGTTTTTTACTAAGACTTAAAATGTTATTTAAAATCTAATAAATTAATTAATTAATTATTATTTTTTTTAATATTTTAATTTGCCACATCCTTCCCTTCTCTGCTATAGTCCTGAGCTAGGGGAGGGAAGGAAGTCATGGGTGAATTGGAGATCACTTTTTTTCAAAATTAATTTTTCTCTCATTGGCCCATTATTGTATGTCTTGAAATTCAGTAACCTATAACTTTTGGGAACTTAAATAAAGGTTGAGAGACATGCTAAAAAATTTTTGTAGGGGACTTAAATAAAAAATCAAAGAGACCAAACAATAAATTTTAACAAATATTTTCTTAAAATATCCATTTTAATCTTTCATATAAACTTTGTAAAAAAAAATTGTCAAAAAATATATTTTTACAAATATTTTTTCTAAATATAAATTTTTTACACTATATAGTATATAAATAAATCTGTAAAAAAAAAAAGCGAAATAGTCATTTTGGAAATATCTTTCTTAAAATTATAATTTTTTAAATTATATATATTAATTTCTTCAAATAACATATCCTTGGGCCACCCTCCTTTCTCTGTTGGGTGAAAGCATTGATGGGTGAAAAATTGACTCTTTGCCCATTCATATTTTTGACGTGGCTTTATTTATATTCGCTAAAAAAAAATTAAAAATAAGTACATGAAATTTAAACCCTTCTCTGTTCAGTTGGGTGAAGATATTGACTTTTCGGCGATGCATGTTTTTGACGTGGCTTACTTATAATCGTCCAAATAAAAATTAAAAGCAAGTATATAAAATAATAAATAAATAATTTATTAAAAAATTAAATTATTCAATGATTAATGATGAGGGTGGTTACTACTGGATAAACTGCAAGTTCTTGAAATATAAAATATTTTTATATATGAGATTTAATAAAAAAAAATATATAATTTATTTTTAAAACTATTATATATTTAAAATATACGAAATATAAACCGATATATTTATAATTATTTAATTTTAATTAAATTCAATTACATTTGATTAATTTGCAATTTTCTCACAAAATACATATGGCCCAATATATTGGAACTCCCAACCATCCCAACCATCCATTTGTGTGTATTTTCTAAATAATACCTATAACTTGATTAGTATTATTGTGATTCATACCATATCATAACCAAGTTGGAGAGTGTCACAAGCCTTGTTTCTTTTTCTTGCACTTACAAGTTATAACACATCATATATTCTCCATCCAATTTAAAATGATGATGTGAAAAGAAAACAAGAAACATATCATCATAATCTATAAATGAGAGCTCCCATAATCATCACAAAATAGACCCCAACGTCATATATCACGGTAGTTGTTGCTCCAAAAAAAGCCAAATATAAAATATGGTGCATATATAATTGATACCTTTAATTATGTTTGGAGGAAATCTTAATCAACCAACTAAAGAACATAATGAAAATTCCCATTGGCATTGCAACTATTACACATAGCTTTATTAATTAAGAGTGATTGGTATTGGAAATATGATCATCATTGAAATGAACATTTTCATCCATCCACAAAGACAACGGCACATGTTCATATTGTATCAGCTACCCAACTTCTTAGTCATTTTGGTCAAGAGAAATGCAGAGTATGCTATACATCATGCAGATGAGGCCACGTGATGCATTAATTAAAAAGTCCATACACCATATTTATCATATATATATATATATCAATGAAATTAGTCTATTTTTTCTACAAATTACATTACTACAAAAGTCACACAGGTTTCATTACAAAAAAACAGTTTACTACAACAGGGTTTTTTTTTCCTAGCTTTTACCAAAATAAGACAACAGTGTTGCTTGTTTATCCCCTGAATTCTTGTTACTTCTTCCCTTCTTCACTGGATTTGAAGTGAAGTTGCTAACCTTTTCGGTTGTTTGTCCTGAATCAGTGCCTATGTCTTCTAACTCCCGTTTCTTAACAGGGAAAACTCCGTCCTTGACAAAAGAGTTACTTATGTTTTCAGTATTTAGTTCTGGATCAGTAGCTATTTCTTCAAATTCTAGCTTCATAGGAGTATCAGTGTCTACAGGTTCATTCTTCAGAGGCATGGAAGCAGCTGCACGTCTACACTCACTCCCAGCGGATTCTTCCCTTTCTTTATCATCAAATAACTCATCTTTCACTTCTGTTGGCAGAGATTCTTTATATGGGTCACTGCATCCTGGCTGTGACCGACATTTATCATCTGTCATCTTTATGAAAAACTTTGATAGTGGATTCTCACAGGCAGGTTTCAGCTGTATCTGAAAACACCATGACATTGTATGTTTACTTTCACATGGAACTTGTGGGAAGGCTTTAGTAAACTGTGATTGTGCAGAGTTGTATACCATTCATTTACATTTAAGGACTGATCAAGATAATTAGTTCATAATACTTCACCAAATATTATGATTTTATTTGATCTTTGGATTGATTCATGAGTGGAGGTATTTGTATCGCAAGAGTAAACAACCTTAAACAAGTTCATTATGCATTAAAATGCCAGAAACAATACCTCTTTGATGCACTCAGGCCCATTAAAGGTTGTTTTGCCAATTGCAGGGGTCACAGGATACCACACCTATTGAATGTAGGTTACACACAAGAATGCAGAATCAGTTTAACACTGGAAGAGCTTTAAAAAAGGATAAATGAACAGCAAACAAAGAGAAGTATTTTACAAGTCATAAAACTAGATAACATGTGTACAGAAAAACATTATATTAAGGATTTCAATCTGAAATTTTAATCTATTGACGAGACATTTTTTTTTTTGTAGTTGACTGGTAAAATCCATACAAGATAGTACACTTCTTACAGAAAAAGAATTAAATCACAAATAGGAACTGAATTACCAGGTCTGAATCTTCATATGGCTCCCAGAGCGTTTCAGGTTTGGACATGGAGTTATCTAACCACTTATCAATGGAACCTTTTCCGGCCAGGATTACAGGCATTCTATCTACACTCAAAAGAATCAAGATGTTACGATCAAGGAAAAACAAATCGTAGTGGTATGATATAAAATTACAGGTTGAACTGTATTTTGATTGCTAAGTCATCAAGAAGTAAGATAATGGAATTTTACTTTAAAAATAGATATTGCTTGATTTAAAGAAGCTTCGGACCTTCTTCATGCCAAGCCACATGAGTAAGAACAATGGCTAATGTCCTTATCATTTTATTTATCATTATTTTCCTAGCTTTCTTTATCCTTTAATGTTACCTTCTCTTGCAATATAACTTAATAAAATAGGTATAATCATTGAAGAAAATCCATTCTTGTTCTTAATAAAATTTAACTAAATTATCTTCTTGATGAGCAAGACAAAGAAGCTTCTTTATCCAGTCCAAGAACATATTAATTAAGACACAAATTTTCTTTAACTAATGTTTTAAGAAAACAACGTAATGTTGAAGGAAAACAAAAGTTATTAGAAATGACAACAAATTAAATATAAGGGCATTAGCTCAAGAGCCTTATACAATTTCTAAAAAAAATATTTCATATGCTTACCAGATTTCTTTGATCTTTTTACAGAATTCCACTATCTTGAGAAAATAAACTATACTTTTCAGAAGTACTCCTATAACAAATGATGGATATTGACTAATCAGAAGGGTTGAACATGATACAATCACAAGAGATAAGAAATACCAACCATGAAGCCACTGCAAAGCAGATGAACAATGAGTTGTCAAGATTGTGAATGTATAAAGAATATCTCCTGCAGGAGAAATAGAGCTTTATTGTAAAATCATTTGAAGGTCACTATACTACAAAAATTGATGCCACCCGTATATAATTGCATATAATTACATACAATTAAAACAACTAATGAAACTTAAGTGCCTTTAAGAAAAGGGAAAACAAGAAAGCCATAGCAGCCATTGGTTGGTTAAAACTACAATCCGAGTTCATACAAATAATAGTGTAAATTCAACTTAAGCTGATAACTTACAACCTAATGAAGTTTGATTCAAATGATTTTATTCGTAGAACGATCAGTAAACTGTCAAAGATTTAAGAGGATAAAATACATATTATAAAATTTAAAGAAAAGATCATGAGAAGTAATTGTAAATATGCACACTGTATACTTTGTAGTAAAGTGGAAAGAACAAGTTAGTTTTGTAAAAATGCCATGATACAGCTCAGTGATCATAGTGTATCAGCCAAAGTAACCATGTCATGAAAAATAAAACTAACACATAAAAGCATATTAAATAAGTCAATACTATGGCATTGTCTGGGCACTATTAAAAACAGTCTACATATTTTCAGCATCTTATTCTCTATACAAGTGCACATACAACTTGTACATGGTGAAACATCACAACTACAAATGAATCTACTGACCATTTACAAACAGTGTAACATTGCAATATCATATATATCTACTGTTAAACATAAGATTTTACCCAAACACTTTTGCCAACCTCATAGCTGTTTTTGTGAATTTTCTATCAATTACTGCATGATTGAATACGTTTTGCGGTATAAAAACAACATTTTTAGTGACTAAATTGATGCTTTCAAAAATATTATAATTAGCAACACAATTTAAAAGTAAAACTAGAACCCCCTTTTAAATAAAAAAAGGATCAATTAATCTGCTATTCACATACATAACATTGAAAATTCTGCATGTCTCAGGCAGTTATCAGGGTGTAATCTGTTTCTGTTATCATCAACCATATTGCTTGCCATGGCGCAGCATTTTTATTATCTTAAGCTAGAGAAAATCATAACCATATCAAAAAAGATAATAGAACCTACCTTCAGAATTCTGCCAAGAATCATAAAGAGCAGCAAAAATAAGAGGTCGATGATCCTTAAAATGTATGTAATATGGCTGCTTTTTTGATCCATCCTTCTTCCACTCATAAAATCTGCTTCAGAATACCAAAGAGCTTATGAAGGTTATTATCTAAAAAATAACAGAATGAAATATCAAGTAAATGGCAACAAATGTGATCAACAGTAAACACCTGCCGTCATGTCTAGCCCGGCTGTTCAAAAACAAAACTTTTCTGAGGTGTTTAAACTCCTTGATTAGAACAATTCAGTTTAGATGCTAAAGACCAAGTGTGTTGACCAAAAAGTTATTCAAAGTTGCTTATTTCAGATTTCTCTCCCATCCTAGAGGATTAACCTCCAAAATATCATCCTTTGATTAAGATGAAGAAAAACTCCCACAAATTTATATAATTTTCAACTGTTTCCTCATAGATCAGATCCATATGGGATTTGTCTTGACCATTTGATCATTACTCTACAAAATCTATTATGTCCTATTCAAGACAACAACATGTCATGCAAGCATAGAAAGCAACTTTAATTTACTTATCTTCCTTCCAGATTAATCCACAGCATCATAACTTCAAATCCCAGCAGAAACTGTTACAAAGCTCTTAAGAGAAGGCAAAAGGTGCTAAATCTAGCAAAACACAGATTACTTTCCCACAATTTCAACAGCACTAGAAAAGTGCCTTACTCAGAAAGACTTTTACAGCCATCCATAAAGAGCATCATTAACACAGTTATTCAAAAAATCCAATTGCAAATTTGCGTTCCAATTAAAGAACAATGAAAGCAAGATACAAGTGAAAAGAGTTTCATTAGATCTTTACAGGAAATAACAGAGCATGCAGAAATTCAGGTAATCATGCAAAGATAGTTTTCCCCATCATACCCTTCTACTGCCACAAGGCAACGGTTATTAGGCATAAGTCGGCGAAATGATGCTTTCTCTTTCACAGATTCTGACCTTGCATTGAACTGCGTATAGAAACAATTTAAAGTTATTTACATCAGATGAAACATGCATATGTCATAACCAAAATGCAATTCTATACAACTGATATCCATCTTCTTTAAAAAACCAATCTGCTAATCTACTTTAGTAGCAGCCCCCTGAGATTAACTCTATCATGCTTTTCAATCCCTTGCCAAATCACCATCTCTCGTTTCTGGGGCTTCATAGATGTCCGCAAAAAACAAGTGTATTGAAATAAATTCTTTGTGGTCACATTAAGTAACAAAATCAAACCAAATTATTTTTCCTCTACAAATACTGGATAACTTTAACAACCATTATAAGTCTATAAAGGGCCTCTTTTTCTTGGTACTTGTAACTAAATTTGTTTAAAAAGAGCCAACTTGAACAATCCCAAAATAAAATCGAGAAAAAAACAACAAAATATCCCTAATTTTTCAGAAGTTTCGAATTTTGATAAAAAAAATCAAATATGCAGTGATCTCAAATCCTATCCCTTTCTCCTCAGCATAATAGGCAGATCAACCTTTTACGAGACCTAGAAACGCGATCATAAAATCCTCCTCAGCCAACGGGTTCACATAAACAAAACCCAACGAGCGCAAAGCCTTAAATTTCAAACTTTTAGAGTCCGTCCTCTAGGTCACCGATTCTAAAAACACTACCTTTGCAATACTAACAAACAGGGAACAACAGAAAGAGAAATCAAACAGCAATCGAGTACCATCCGAAAGTGATCAGGTTTCTCTGTCTTCTTGGTGAAGCTGGGCACAAGACCCCATTTCATACAGTGGATAACAACCGGCGACTCCCCGTCTTTCCGCGCCGCCACCACCACAGGCAAGTAAGCACCCGGCGCAACATTGTAGGACGGCTGATAACTGGGAAATCAAGACCAATGAAGAATGAAAACGAAGAGGAAGAGAAAAAATCACGGAAGGCCTCACCGGTCGAATTGACGGGTCGGGACGGAGGAGTTGGGAACGAAGCCACAGGCCTGGCCAATTTGCTGAGGATCCAGCGTGCACCGAGCTCTTCCGCACATCTTCCCTCCGGCGGCCAACCTCCACGCTGCTCTCGCCGGGGTTTTCTCCGCCGCTTTCTTGAAGCTCGACCAAGAAGGGGGCGGGAAGAAGAATGATTAAAAAGACGAGGAGATGAATGGAGTGCCGCTTGCTTATTGAGTTATTGGTACGGTAAAATAATTAAATTTCATATTTTATTTATTTTTTATTATTATTATTAATGTAATGTGAGTTGAGACGACCTCCCAAATTCCCAATTACTGTTGAGATTTTGAATCTGGAAAAATTCTGAGAAAAAATAATTATTTGACTTTTTTTTTAATTTCACTTTTTAAGAAAAAAATAATAAGTAAATTAAAGTCGCTAGCCTATGTTTCCTTGTATGTATATTTTTAATAAAATATTTTTTATTATTTTTTTACTTAATTCAGTTTAAAAGATTTTTTTAGGTTTTTTATATGTCCATTTAGAAATTTTATGAAATATTAAATAATTTTTTTTTAATCTCAGTATTTATTTTTAATATACTACTCCGTTTATCAATACTTTTTTGAAAAATAAAAACACTATATTAAGAGATAATGTGGATGAAGATAATCTTATGTGATGTGAAGCAATTCTAGAGCCGGATTAATCCAAAGCAACACAGGCACCATCTACAAGGGCTTTAGCTTCCATCTAATCTCTCGTCCCCTGGTTAGTTCTTTGTTGATCCAATGGAATTTTATTTTACAGTTATGATATGAATTTTTGGTGTAACCAAATAATAATAATAATAATAGTCTAACACATAATAATAGAACAACCAGTTAACAAAATAACAACAAAATACAATACATATATATAGAGGATGCATTTTCTATGTTCAATCATAGATTATAAATCTATGTTGATGTAGACCGTTGAATTTTCATTAAACGATTGTGAATGTACAATGAATATTATTACTATGCTTATGAATAATAACACAATAAAAAGCTTGATGTACGGTGTACACTCCAATTAACCCTCGCCCTAATTAGTACTATGCTCAACCACACGTTTTACAAATGTCCGTAATTGATGTTTTTTTTTATATATATATAACACAAAAAATAAGAGTATTGGCATAATTGTGAACAATTATGATATAATTGTGAACAGTTATGATTATATTTTTAAAATAACATAGATATTTAAAATAAATAAATAAATAACAAGCCTCATCAAAGATACACACGAGTAAAGAGATGGTGGCTTAATGATATCCCAGAAAATTATGGTGTGAGTGGGGTAACATAAATTCTCAATATTTGATTTAAAAGAGAAATGAAATACCAACTATTTTATTTCATTGTATATGTGATTTATTTTAATAATTTTATTTTAATTATATTGATTTTATATAGTAATTATTTTTAGGAAAAATTATGTAAAAGTTCTTATAAAGTTTCATTTTTCTTCTGCAGTCTATCTGACATTTGCACTTCCAATATAGTCCCTCATTTTTACACAAATTCTTTTTTAATCCATGCCTTAACACCCATTAATGCATTTTTCTCTCAAATGGCAGAATTGCCTTCTCTTGTGCCTCCCGCACAATCACGTCAAATTTTTTGGTAGGCAATGACAGAGATCTTCTTCATAAGTTTTTAGTGTACTTCATCTTCATTCTTTGTCTCTTATTCTTCTTTTCCTTGTCGTTGTTCTTCTTCTTTGGCTCCTTCTTTCTATCATTCATGTAAACATCTTCATTCAGTTTCGCTTACTTCCTCCTTAGGGGCATTTTTTTTTAACATATGGGTTTGTCTAATGTTTACTTCCTCATCGACTTTTCTTCTTTGGATATTCTTCTCCTTCTTCCGCTGTTGGGCTTGTTTTTTTCTTTGTTGCTCTCCTTGGAGAAGAATGTTGTCGGGCCCTCTTTTTTAAGTCGCCCAATTGGGACAACCTCATATAAGTTTCCTTGGCCTTTCCTGTTCCACGGCTAACAAGTGCAATTTCCTCATCACTGGCTGGACAAGAGTATAGAACTGCAAAGGATGCAGGAGATTGACACCCTAACATTATAGTACATTAAACATTGATATTACACAAAACGGCGGTATATTACACACTACTAAAGTATATTACATAGAACTAGAGTATATTACACAGAACAGGAAATATCTTACACACTAAGTTTATATACTATACAGTATACGAGGTGTCCAACCAATGCGTTGCTTCCTCACACTTCCGGTTACCTCATAGAACCAGATAATGAGGGCGATTGAGCACCCTTTCAGGTATCCGACGTTGTAGTACTTCCCTTGACAGCACAGATGCACCCGTGCGCCCATTTTGGGAAAATCGTCTATCAGCCACCTGTGGATGGCATGCGCCCAGGCGTAGTTGCCGATAGTCTCCAGGTTGTCAGCATACCTAGCCACGAAGGTGAGCGCATTGAGGGAGGTGTTCGAGAAGAAGATGGTGGTCATGAAGAACACGACGAGAAGCTTTACGATAGTCTCTTCCATTCCGGACTTCCCTCGAACAACTCTGAACATGTTATCCTTGATGGCATCGCGATACTGGTTGTGCATTTTGTTCAAGTAGGCAAGCTCAAATTCAGATGAGACTCCTTCCCCTCGTGCCTGAAGGAGATAATCTCTCTCATACAGGGGACGCCCATAATGATGGCAACGTCCTCGGGCCTGAATGACAACATGCTACCACCAATCTTGAACCTTCAGTTCGGCCATCATATATACGGAGCAGCGTGTCCACCATCCCCCTTTCTTGGACCACGACTGCTAAGTCCATCAGGTGCACAAAAAGGGTCCGGCAGAGGATCTACCAGTGCGTATTGTTCATCGTTTTTTTCAATCCCTCTATTGTCTTCACGACAGGGGTCAGGTAACACCTAGCATTTACTAGAGTGGTAGCCATTTATCTATTCAATTGAAATTACACAAAATGATTAGATTTTACACAGTAGAAGGATATTTTACACAGGACGGTAACGTATATTACACAAAAAAAAAATCCAAAATCCCAAAATAATACACGCGAAAGCCTGAAACCCAAACCGGTGAAATTCAGATTCTATACAGGAAATCGAAAAAAATACACACGAAAAGCACACGAAAGTCGGCCAACTTCTCCTTACCTTTTTGCTTGTGTTTTTGTTTGCAGGAAGGCTCACGAATTTCTGGGAAGCCGAGAGTGCGAAGAGAAGAACAAGTTTGTCGGCGAATTAACAAGGAAAAGACAGTCGTATGCTCAAGAAGAAGAATAAAAACAAGAAGAAGAAAGGTTTCCACTGTGACCACGTATATAATTATAAGACCAAGACTCGCCTAGTCAGTTACGGGCGGTGGGTTCCCAACCGTTGGGAGGTTTCTAACACCAGTTGAGGTTATTTTCACCATTTCCCCGCCTTTTGATTTTGAAACTTGAACAAGGGACAAAGATGATATTTTTATGCTCAGTTAACAACCTATTAAGGCCCGTTAGTATCATCAAAATTTGATGAAAATTACTTTAAAAAAGAGAGACTTTTGAGGAATAAGCAAACTTTAAGAAATTTTTAAGGATTCTGCAAATTATGGAGGGACTTATAGGTAATCACCTGTATTTTTTATCCATAAATTAAACTAATAAATTTATTTTTTTCAAAAATATAAACTATATTTTAATAATAAAAAATAAAAAAATTAAATATATATATACATTCACGTATTAATATATAATAATTAGTGCAGTGAGAGGGAAGAGAACTAGAGGCTCAGCACCGATGGCTATCGCGGGGCTTTCCCGCCCGCAAGCCTCGCGCTTTCCCCGGCGCTCCCCTCTCTTTCCCAGATTTCCTCCCTCTCCCTCTGCTTCTCTCCAAAATAAACCAACAATTCTACTCTCCATTCCCCTCCCCTCTCCTGCCCTTCTCCTAATCCCTCCCATCCTATTCAATCATGGACGATCGAATCATCGACGACGACGACGGCCATCTCTCCGACCCCGCTACCGTCCCCTCCTCCAAGCCCCGCAACTCAGCTCCTGAGCATCCTCGCCGCCCAATGTCCCACAGCCAACCCCTCGTCGTCCGTGATCCCGCCTACGCCCTCAGCAACAGTGCTAAGCGCAACGCTCTCCGTAAGCACTCCCTCGACGATGATCGCATCCTCCCCCCTGAATCCTCTCCCTCCTCATCCTCCAATCCCTTCTGCGTCGACACGCCGCGCTCTTACTCCTACTCCCACTACATTCCTCCCCATCTCCCCTCCCCTGGCCGCCCTAACCCCGCCTCTCTCTCCAGTGGCGAGCCTAATGGATCCCCTGTCGCCGAGCTTTCCGAGTTCCTCGTCCCCCCTGGTGCCCTCCCGGAGTTCATCGGTCGCGGCGGTGGCACCGGCATTTTCAAACCCCCTCTTCGCGCTCCCACGCTCCCTAACCGCCCCCCTCCTCTGGAGATTCGGCCTCATCCCTACCGCGAGACCCAGGTGAATTCCTTCCTTAGGACCATTGCTTACGCCCCATCGCAGCTCTGGGCCGGGCACGAGTCCGGTGTCCGTGTCTGGGAGCTTGAAGATGTCTACAAGGCCTGGGACGATAAGGATGGAGGGTTTTCGGGTTTCAATGTGAAGAGAGGGGATGAGCAGAGCGCTCCGTTCCGCGAGTCCTGTTGCCCGACGACCCCCACGCTTTGTTTGGTGGTCGATGCTGCGAATAAGTTTGTGTTTACTGGGCATAAGGATGGCAGGATTCGCGTGTGGATGATGGAGCTGAGCATGGCTGTGCAGCAAGAGAGTGCAGCGGAAAAGGTAGTGAATGGTGTTGATTTCATTGCCACCACGAATAATGTGGGTAAGACTACCAATGGTGATGGTGTTTCCAGCTTCACTGAGGTGTTGGCCTGGGTTGCACATCGCAGTGCAGTCCTCTCAATGGCGATCTCTGCAAATGGTAAGAAGCACTTACGGGGGCATTTCTTTGCTTGGAGATCTGCTTATATTGGTACATATATATATATATATATATATATATATATATGATTGAAGGAATAGGGATAATTAATGTCTGATTGGAAATTGTGAAAAATGTGAGTAAGTATCTGGATTTCATTTTTTGAGGATTGGCATCATACTTTTGACAGAGCAAACGTTGCACATCTTTATACCTTGATTATGCTGTCGGTTGCTAGGTGCTTTTCTTGTACATGATGAACAGTTATCACTCTTAGTTTTCCTAGATTAACATAAAGTTTTGGGTGAGAAAGACTTGTTGAGAAGAAGCTTGCGTTAGGCTTTGCCAACAAACTTTACTTCCGTGATGTTTATAGTTGTAATTCTTGTTATTTACCTGAATCGAAGGAAATCTTTGCTGCAATTTCATGCTTCTTGTACTTATTTGGTTTGTTATCAATCAAAAATTTGAACTTACATTTTCTTGCTTCATGGAGACAGTCTTTATCAAGCTCACTCCTGCATCATAGTTAATGGTAAGAATTATAGTGTAGGAGAAATTTGTGGTTCAAATTGAAGCCTTTTTACTAAAGTTAAACATCATAGATATGTTTGTTGGATATATTAAATGCGATGGAATACCTGTATGATTGCCAGATGCATCAGTGAGGTCAAGCATTTAGAAATAAAGAGTGCATCCGATGCTTTTAATGGCTCCATCTAGCAATTATACTTCATCCAAATTATCATCAGTATCCAATCTCTTTTTGTTTTTTAAGTAGTTATAAGTTAGATTATCCCAAAATTAGCACCAATATTAGTTTCTGAACATGGTTAGGTTCTTGCTATTGATCTTGATGTGTGACCTCAGGAAACAATGTTGTCTTATGATCTAGAAAACATTTTAAATGAAAAATTGCTAAAAAAGAAATAAAATATGAAAATAGGTCATTATTGGTCATGCATCCTCATCTTCTCTTGAATTATAGCTTTTAATATCATATGGTGATGACTTGCTTATTTAACTCAGCCTGCTACTTATCATAAGCATGTGAATTCCAGGTGAATTATGGTCAGGATTTGAAGGAGGAGTTATTAAGGTTTGGCCTTGGGAAGCCATTGAAAAATCCCTCTCTAAGGGTAGTGAGATAGTTGAGAGGTCTTATATGGACCTCAGGAACCTAAACAATGTTGGAGGTGTTTGTGCCTTGCCAGCTGCTGATATAAAATATTTGTTATCTGATCATTGTAGATCAAAAATGTGGAGTGGAGGTTACCAAACTTTTGCATTGTGGTATGCTTCTCATTTTCTTTACACTAACCCTCTTTTGTTAATGCATGTATTTCTATGCCCATTTTTCCTTATTAGTTTGTGAGGTAACTTGGACTTTTCTTCTTCTTTCATTCTACTCTACAGGGATTCTCGTTCAAAAGAACTTCTGAAAGTCTTTGCCCTAGATGGCCAAGTTGAGAATCGGGTTGATATGCCGTCAGACAATGATCCTCATGTAGATGATGAGATCAAGATAAAGCTTGTTCCCTCTTCAAAGAAAGAGAAATCACAAGGTTCTCTGAGCTTTTTTCAACGTTCAAGGAATGCACTTTTCGGAGCAGCTGATGCTGTTCGGAGAGCCGCAGCGAAGGGAGCATTTGGAGAGGTTTACCGTAGAGTAGAATCAATGGTAATGGCAATGGATGGAATGATTTGGACTGGTTGCTCTAATGGCACACTTGTTCAGTGGGATGGGAGCGGTAATCGGATTCAGGAAATTCAGCATCTTATGTCATCTGCTAAGTGCCTCTGTGCCCATGGAACATGTTTATGGGCAGGTTATGCAAATGGCACTGTTCAGGTTTTGGATCTCAAAGGGAAATTGGTTGGAGGGTGGGTTGCCCATAACAGTCAAGTTATAAAGATGGATATTGGTGGTTCTTATGTCTTTACATTGGCTAACCATGGTGGTGTTCGTGGGTGGAACCTTGCATCACCTGGCCCTCTTGACAGTATATTGCGATCTGAGTTGTCCAATAAAGAGATTTCATATACAAAATTAAAAAATTTTAAAATTTTGGTTGGTACTTGGAATGTTGGACAAGGAAGGGCATCTCATGAATGTCTAACAATGTGGCTGGGAAGCACAGCTGCAGATGTTGATGTGGTTGTTGTTGGATTGCAAGAGGTAGAAATGGGTGCAGGTTTTCTTGCAATGGCTGCAGCTAAGGAAACAGTAAGATATGTCTTACTTTTTGCTTGCCCTGATTTTAGTTATTCTTTTATACTAAACTTCTTCAACTGATATTTATGTTCTGGCATTGCTTTACCCTCGTAGAATATAATCCATTCTAACTCCCTTGTTTTTTTCCCTGTGCATCCACATCAGATTTCTTTATCCCTACTTTTTATGTATTTATCATTTAAATTTCAATGCCAGCCAGTTTGTTGCATGTCCGTAACTTGTCTGGAGGATTAGCAGTCTTTCTATATTTAGATTTCACCAACCTTGTCTTTACATATCTAACAATTTCTGTCACTTGCATTTTTTTTTCAATGTCATTTTGTATTTAAAGGCTAATGTAGACAAATTAGAATTTATGGTTTTATGACAAATACCGCCGTTCCGGAGGTCACTACCATCTAAAGCAAGTTAGTTTCTTTTGGGGGTGACAGCTGGTCATAGATATCCACTATTCATTCCCTGCCAGTAGTGAAGATTTAATTTCCAGGTGATTGCATTCTGGTTGGAATATATACATTGGTAAATGACCATATGAGATCTTGGATTTTATAATGCCAGTAGCATGTTTTTAATTTTCATAGAAGTAAACATTTGAACTCGGAACTTGTGTATATACAGGAAAAAAGGTTTGCATTCATGAATTTTTGAGTTATTTTATACCACTTTCTCTTTTGTGAGTAAGTTTGCCTTTCCTTACCATTCTTTCATATTTGGCCATGATCTTGTTAGTATAGCTAAATTTGTAGAGATGAAGTGTGTCCTTAATCATGCTGACGGCTGCTTTACTGCAATAGGTAGGATCACTAGAGGGTAGTAGTAATGGAAATTGGTGGTCAGATGCATTAGGGAAGGTGCTGGATGAAGATGACTCCTTTGTGCGTGTTGGTTCTCGGCAGTTGGCAGGATTGCTTCTCACTGTATGGTAAACATTTCTCATGATAAAACTCTTGTTTAGTTGTCTTCCATATGTAAGTTCCAACTAAAAGTATTTCTGAGAGGCATCCAATTGTTATTCCTCAAGTTTTAGTGATGTTGTTCATGCTGATTCTTTGTGCAACTGAATAACTTCTATTTGTACCCAGGGCTAGGAAAACTCTTAGGCCTTACATGGGTGATGTCGATGCAGCAGCTGTACCATGTGGGTTTGGTCGTGCAATTGGTAATAAGGTATTTAACATAAGACAAACAATGTGACCAACATGTTCTATGCTGCATTTGCATTAACCTTATTTTGGAGATTTTCATTGTTATATGTACTGTTATGCTATTTGAGCAAGCAGAAGAAATTTGAGTCTTGACATATGGAGTAAGCTTGCTTGAGATTTTTGAAAAGAATCATACAAAACCTCTAACTCATAGCACCAGTTGGTAGTCACCTATTTTTCTAGGTGGAAATCAAGAAGAGGATACACAAAAAATAAAATGAAATTGAAGCCAACTAGAGGGGAAAATATAAATATAGTGGGAGATCAGTAAATAAAACCGCTGACAAACAGACCAAACATCAGGCATTTGACAGAACCTGATTTTAAACACACGTGTGCGTGTGCACACGCAAAACATGCATATGTATAAGTCGTGTTATGATATCCTATGCAAAAGTTATTCATCTTTATATGTAATGTTTTATTTGAGTTGATTTTAATGTTATACTCATTGAGGGTAAAAAATATGGTAGACTTGTTAGATGCAATTTAACCGCTACTATATATCTTTTTTTGAAGTTGACTTAGCTTTACATTCTTATTTCTTCTTAGCAAGTTATCATGCATAGTTAATTTTAAATCGATATCTACTTGCTTTAGTGGAGGTAGGTTATGTATAAATTTAATGCATGCTCAATGCCATTCTTAATTAAATACAGATTATGCTTCTCTGATGTGCTTTGTTAAACATTATAAATAGTTGATATATACGCATTTTTCATGCAAGCAAACCACACACACAGATAGGCTCCTGCTCGGGTGTTTGTGGGTGTGATTTTTCTATTAATATTTGAGTTTCTACTTTTGAATGCAATTTGCTTCAATTAGCTTCTGGTAAATAATAAAAAAAGTAATTTCCTTTTTGGTATTGTCAACCAGAATATTCAGCAAGATAGTCCTGAATTTATAATAATTAGGACAATTTCCAGTCAACAAGCTATTCCAGCCAATGTGATGACTGGTTTATTTTATTTTCTATTTTTTTATTTTTTAGGTTTTTAGTCTGAGGTGGCACTTGAGCGTGGTGGTTAACTCGGGGTTTTAGTATGAACCAGCACTTAAGTTTTACCTAAATCTATCAAGAGTACTTATTTAGAGTCTTATGAAACCACCTTTTGCCCTTCTGGATTTTAGCATGCTTATGGGGATTCTTTTGGTGTGTTGTCATCTGTAGTCTTGACTATCATGATACATATGTAAAGGTTATTGCAGGGAGCTGTAGGTTTGAGAATGAGAATCTATGACCGGATAGTGTGCTTTGTAAACTGTCATTTTGCTGCACATCTGGAGGCGGTTAACCGGCGCAATGCTGATTTTGATCATGTTTATCGTAATATGACTTTCACCCGATCATCCAATTCTCAAGCTTCAGCAGGTATTGTTCTACCTGTTTCTGTTTTTATTTATGTTTGGTTCTTCTTCTCTTCACAACTCTAAATGGGCCAATAGTTCTTCAAGATGTGTTTGAGAGACATGAAGCATTATTGCCATCTGCACCTCTCTACTCACATGCGGTTGTTGAGTTTTATCTTTATGTCTTGTTTCTCTTCTTTGGTGCAGCTATATCCTCTTCGTCAAGTCACCATCGTGGAGCAAATGTATGTAACTAATTTTGTCATTGTATACTGGAAATTCTTTCATTGCTTGTGTAAAGCCATTTCTCCATGGAGAACATATATAAAAACCATGACATGCCTATGGCAGGCCAATGGAACTCAATTTGATGATGGTAGACCTGAATTATCAGAAGCGGACATGGTTGTATTTCTTGGTGATTTCAATTATCGGCTTCACAGCATTACATATGACGAAGCAAGAGACTTTGTTTCTCAAAGGATGTTTGATTGGCTTAGAGACAGAGATCAACTTCGAGCAGAAATGAAATCTGGCAAGGTCTTTCAAGGAATGCGTGAGGGTCTAATTAGATTTCCTCCTACATACAAGTTTGAAAGACATCAAGCTGGTTTAGGAGGTACATTTCCCAGGAAGATTCCATATGAGTTTTATTCTTTTATTCAATGTTCATTCATTCATTCATTGGTCAAAGCTATACATTAAGCATTATCCAGCTTTTGACAGATGAAAGCAGCTGTTTTAAAATTTAGTACTAAAACTATGTTCTTGATTATATCTTAGGATATGATTCTGGTGAGAAGAAGCGAATCCCTGCTTGGTGTGATAGAATTTTATATCGTGACAACCGCCTTACTCCAGTGTGTGAATGCTCGTTAGAATGCCCTATCGTTTCTTCAATTTCTGAGTAAGATCTATTTTCCTGTCATATGTTCTTGCTAGAAAATTCTTTTCTCATCAAACCTAGTAGCAGCTTACTGCTTCTTTTCAGGTATGATGCTTGCTTGGAGGTCACTGGCAGTGATCACAAACCTGTCAGGTGCATCTTCAATGTTGAAATGGCACATATAGATGAGTTAATAAAGCGCCAAGCTTTGGGAGATATTATTAACTCAAATGAGCAAGTGAGATCCATGCTCAATGAATATAATAACATTCCTGAAACTGTTGTTAGCACAAATGACATCAAGCTACAAAAAGGAGAAGTCCCTCTCCTACAAATTACAAACAACAGTGAAAAGGACATCTCTGTTTTCTGCATCATTTGTGAAGGCCAATTTACAGTTAAGGAGGAAAAACAAGCCTCTGAGCTTCGTCCCAGAATTTCTTTTGGCTTCCCTCAATGGATAAAGGTATGTGTCATATGCACATTTTGATCTTCCAGCACTTGATCTATCTTGTCGGTTTTCTAATATTTTCAGGGCATCAGTAATTCTTTTCCGCCTACTCTTTTTGTTCTGTTTGTCTCATAGGTCAGTCCTGCAGCTGGCATAATCAAGCCTTTGAATACCATAGATGTATCTGTGCATCATGATGATTGCCATAACATGGAGGAGTTTGAAGATGGAATCCCCCATAAATGGTGGGTTGAAGATACTAGGGACAAAGAAGTGATTTTATTGGTAAATTATGTGGGCAGTTCTTCAGGTGAGAGCAGAAGCCACAGGATTCATATTCACCACTGCTGCACAACTAAGAGTGAATCAAAAGAGCATAAAAAGTCTAAACCAAAACCCGAGTATTTAGTGCTTGGTGGTTCGTCAGAGGTGCTTAACTCCAGCCAAATGCGTTGCCATTGAAAGGAGATGTACTGGAAGAGTTGAAGAAGGTGAGGAATCATTCATTCTTCTGTTCAAGCAAGCATCTCTACATTCTAAAGCTATGTTTTTCCATCTGTGTTAAGGGAAGCCACATTTGGTAGTCATATCCTCTCCTCTCTGTGAGGGTTATAATTCTTTGATTAGTTTTTTCTTTTATTTTTATTTTTTAATTTTTTAATTTTTTAACTGAAGAAGGGCTCTGTGTAGCATTAGAGTTGTTGACTGGAGTACCATTTTGAAAAAGGTTCCCTAACACATGTAAATTATATTGGTTGACAGAATTTCTTTCCTTCCTTTTTTTCTCTCTCTTGTTTCTCCAATTGCCTTCTTAATTGGTGAAGTATGAAGTTTGTATAATAGTCAATGCCGTCTATGCTTAATGCTCGTGCAACCTTGTTTGTAGGGAAAAAAAATGATATTAATTCCTTAAGAAAAATATATAATTAGGAAAAATAATTTTTTTTTAAAAAAAAACTACATTTTAAATTAATGAGAGACAATTCGTTTTCATTTTAAGGATTTTATTATAACAGAGAAGAATTCGGGGGTTTATTGGTAATTATAAAAAACTGAGACATTATTTCGAAAATTCTGAAAACCACAGGGATGTCTTTGAAAAACTCCACAAATTTAGCGAATTCAATCCCCTCGCTGTCAAAGTTCAGTCGAGCTTTCTCCTTTGTTGTTCTCTATGCTGCGCGCGCTCGCCAGGCATCTCCCAGCGCGGCCACGGCCACTGCCACGGCCATCCCTATGCTCGTCGATGCAGCAGCTCCGATGGGCGCGGGCGAACTCATCACGGGGCAAGGTTCCGTTCTCGTTCACGAAGGGAGCTGCTGGGGTTGAGGAGAAGTCGGAGTGGTGGGTAGTGGATGGAGAGATGCACGAGATTGGTGACCACGTTCCTCACAGGGAGCGGTTCGTTATCCCTAGGGATAACCTCCCCAATCGCCGCCGCAAGCAGATGCGCGATCAATTTATGCGCCGCACTCGCCTCGTCCTCAAGGAGTCGGTGCGTCTTGTAGCCCTGATTTCGATTAATCCTTTATATATATATATATATATATATATATATATATATATATATGTATGTGTATCTTGAGAATTTGATCTCTTTGTTAGATAAGTGAAGTCATGATGATGAATAGAATTGATAGTGATCCATGAATTGGGATGGGGAATATTATGGTAAACTTTCATCTAAAGACTACTGCAGAGATAGTAGGATTTTGGGATGTGTCTGTATTTCTAAGGGGAAATGATTGAGGAATTGTAATAGGAAACAAGGAATTTGAGGGGAAAAAAAGGGATAGTTGTGGAAATGTAGCTGAGGGGAAGAAAATAATGATTGTGAAAAATTAGGTAAACAAGCAATCTCATATTTTCTAGCTATGGATTTCTCACTTGTCAGCTATCATCTAAATTTTGACTATGCCTAACATTTTCTTTACTAATTAATTATATTTAATGTCGAGTTTAACTGCTTTAGTTGTTGCTCTGTTGACGATATTAGTTTTTTGTAACTCCACACCAAATGTGATTTCATTCTTATGATTTCTGGTGTTCAAGTAACCCCTTTTCTATAGGAAATATAACTACTTTCTGATCATTGCTGAGACTATATTTTGATTGCGTTTTGACAATTATATGTGGGAAGAAAGAGTTTGAATATATCAATGTGACAGGAACATGAACCTTGGTGTAAAAGATACATGGAACTCTATCAGGAGCTGAGAGAAAACTGGGAAAGGTTGTACTGGGATGAAGGTTTTGCCAAAAAAATTGCACATGATCATGCCAATTATGACTCTGCGGAAGATGATGATCTAGATTTTTCACCATATAGGTAAAGCTCGGAAATAGAATAATTCTGTTTTCCATTATCGTAAATTTTGACATGCCTTGTATATAGTCCATCCTTGCCTATAAAATTGTGAAACTTCTTTTATATTATTACTGCTTCATTGCTTGTGGGAATCTGTAATCACTTTCATGGGTACAACATCCACATTTTTCTTCTCCAATTAAATCTGTATTTCTATTAGTTAGTGCAAGTTCGCTTTCTCTGGGAGTTAGTATTGGTCTTCGTGAGAATGATATAGTTGGCTTTTATGTTTTAAATTCAATATCTTACACATCTTGTCTGCTGCAGGAGAAGGCGGTCTCATGAAGATCAAAATAAGGTAAGTTTTTCTTTTACTACTGCATCTTCCAATCCTTTAACCTTGAATTGCCCCAACCACTGTAATTTATGAAGCATTCTTGAATAGAGAAGCTTTATGACACATATGGCAAGATGTCCATCTTATGTTTTTTTATTTATGTAAATTGCAATCAGGGTCTTAATGCTTTTCAGATATAGATGCTGTCTTTGATTATGATTACTACATTTTGTGGAAAGATTGTATTTTCTCTTGCTGGTTGACTGATTATAAATTGCGGATAAAACCTGTGGTTATGCAAGTGTATTGTCCAAATAAAGAGAGCATGCTATTCGGTGAACAGAGCTTGCCTCTTGCATTGATTATCATATTGGATTTTGTATGCAGGACCAAATTTTCGATGGAAGCAAGCAAACTAATACTTGGGATAAAATTGGTTTGGTTCGTGACAAATTCGAATATGATAGAGAGAGAAGAATGAGGGAGAAAGGTTGATTTTCTTCTGACCCTTTTTAACTGACATGTTTGTTAGGGCTGGTTTTGCTATAATATATATTATCCCTTGTGAGTGGTTTATATTCAATGTAGGGTTACATCTGCTTTGCTGCCTTATTTTCTTCCACACTCATGTGTGATTGTCGATCTCATATTCCCTTGTTCTTGGTATTTACTTTTTCTGTTTGAGTTTTACCAGCGCAGCTAGCAGGCTGATTATATTAGGCATTTATTACATGCTATGGCGTATAGAAATTTGTTGTTCAGGTTGCATATTCATTTGACTTTTTTATTTTATTTTATTTTTCTAATTATCTACTAGAAGTTATTTGTCTTTATTTCTCACTTTTCTGTGTCAGGTTGATGTTAGTCTGGTGCTTAGGATCTGGATGACATCTCAATTTTCCTTCTAAAATCTTTTTTAAATTTCATTTCTCACTAACTTATCTATGTAACAACTGATACTAACACAATTGATATGACAAATTTCCTTTCTGGGATCTTTTCAAATTTTCATTTCTCAATTATTTTTTTATGAAAATCATTCATAACAACACAATTGATCCAACAAATTTTCTTTTTGTATGCAGCCTTTGCTCCCATGAACAGGATTAGTAATTCTGATATTCGTGATTCAAGTTCCAGACACTCCTTCGGATTGCAGAAATTTTTCCCGCAGACGAGGAACTGAGGATTTAATCGAAGACAATGAAATGATCAGATGCCGCTCTGGACTACAAGCCTGATATGCAGACAGTAATGCTGAGAAGCTGCAAAATCTTTAGTAGGTGATTGTCATAGAGTTTCAGCCGTTCCACAATCAAACACATTATAAGAGAAACTGATGACAATGTCTTAGGAATCAAGATCAGTATCTTAGCATAATGATCCAAATGACTGCGAAGATGAAGCAAGAGATGCCCCCCTAGTGATGTTCCTTTTATAGTCTGGTATGCAGAAAATCCTAGTGCATGTTGTTCACTATTTATTTTCTTGGATATTAAAAAAAAAATGCTTTCCATGAGATGAGAGATATTATTTTAAAAAATATAATCTTGATTTAAATTATTCTCAAAAGAGTTTGATTATGTCTCACAAAATACCTTAAACTGTCAAGAAAATGTGAAAAAAACAAGATTATTCTCTGCAGAGTAAATTTGAAATAATGTATGTATTTTATGAAATATATCTTTCAATGTATTTACTAAATTTTATATTCATGAATTGAAACACTCTAAATATTTATTTTTTTGGTTTTTATAATAATAAATTAAGGCTCTCATTAAACACTTCTCTGAAATGAAATCTAAGATAGTTAGTATTCTTTGAAATTAAAATAAACTGGTCAATTAAATGGAAACGGAGACCAGTTTGGCCGTCTGGTGGGTTGGTCGAGTGATTGACCAGAACTAAACCGGGTTCCAGTCAGACTGATGGCTGGTTCGAGAAAGGCAAAATGGCCACACGAGAGCAACCGCGTGGCGCACACCCTCAGGGTCTCGCGCGAAGTTTCCGCTCTAGCCAATAGGCAAGGTTTCTAGAAGGACGAAACTAGCCCTATGACTTTCAATTTATTCCCGCACAACCCACCGCCCTATTTATATATAAGCACCCGCGTTTCATTCGGGACCAAAACTCGTCGGAGAGAAAGAGAAGAGCGAGGCGAAGACGTAACCCTAGCTTTCAGAGATGTCGACGTTCGCGGAGGCACCTCCCGGCAATTCGAAAGCCGGGGAGAAGATCTTCAAGACCAAGTGTGCCCAGTGCCACACGGTCGAGAAGGGCGCTGGCCACAAACAAGGTTCGGATCTCTTTGTTTCTTGTTTGTTTTTCTCTTGATTCGCGAGAGGAAGTGATCTCATGTTGATTGAATTTCTATCTTGTTTCTGTGATTTGTTGATGCCATGATTGATTATTGAGCATTTCTTTTGATTGTTCTTGATGGGTGTTCTTTTTTCGTGTTATTATTGTATTTTTGAAATGATGGGGATCTGTAGTATTGGGTTCAATTTGATTTAGAATTTGGGAGCCCTATTTGTTTTCTGATTGTGAATTTTTTTGTTTGTTTGTTTGTTTGTTTATGAGTTGTTTTTTTCTGCAGTTTCTTTTTTTTCTTTTATTGATTTGAATTATGCTTATTGTGGTATGTGAATCTAATGATAGCGCCAATGTTAATTGCCAATTGCTATTAATCTTGTTGTTTTGATCAGATCTGATGCATTTGGTATGTTACAACTTGATTTGAATTCAGATGTCTTTAATAAGCTGTTGGGCTCTCATTGATTGTCACAATTATGTTATGTGATTGTTTTGCTTGATGTTGCCTCTAATTCATTCTAGCTAGCAGGTCTGTGGTTAAGTAAATTTTTAATTGTATATATCTTATCATGGTTCTGATTTAAGAGTTTGCTTGGTTTGAAAATTTTGTGGCAGAACTTAAATTATGACAAGACATTTTGGCAGGCAATGTACCCCCTTGTTTTTCTATTTCTTGGATTGCTTGATTAGCAGTGGGTTTTGTTGTTTTTGTATCTAGAGTAGGTTTGCCTGTGTAAAAGGCAGTGCTTGTGTTTTCATTTCCATTGAAATTAATAGTGTTTGATTATATGCCTTTAACATTAGTTGCAATGGGTACTAAGCTAGTATAGAGCAAATATTATGGGTCTAGCCTTGTTGGTGTGTATTAAAGAGAAGTAAGAGATCATATTCAAGCAGTAGAAGAGGAGGAAAGAAAGAATGAAAGAATTTATCCCTCTTGTGACGAGTCTTGTCAATTATTTATATCAAATAACATATACATTTCCATTACAGAAACAATGTATATGCTTCACTGGATTGTATCCAACAAAACTCAGGCTATATTTGAAGAAATAGCACCAAATCATGTCTGAACATCCCATATCCATGTTAAGAACTAGGTGTCTAAGCTATGGGTTTGTGTAATCCTTCACTGTAAATTTTATTTTTGCAACTTTTTACCTTTGTGATGCTATTAAGTTGAGTGCATTCGATTCTAGATTTCCCTCTTCCTTTGTGCTTCTACATTTGTAACTCTTTTTTTTTTTATAGTTGCTTAATTCATCTCAACAATCTTATCTAATTTGTCAACATCACATTTTCTTCCACTTATACTTCTTGACCTTTGGAAGTGTGTTGTTTCCTTGAACACTACTTTGCATGCCTCATTGATGTATTTTACTCGTGGAAGTCATATTTTTGCTATACATCATTATGGTGTAGTTTAGTATCTTTGATAGTTGAAGCACTGATATCTTGAATAGTTGATGATGTTTATTTCTGTATCTTTTTTTAACTCCTATTTGCTAAACATATGCATATTTGGTTCGTTATCAGAAACTGCTGCCTTTTCTGCTGTTATTTGTAATTTTTTTATGTTTTGCTCATGGAGGTGTGAATTTATTCTGGTTAGGTCCCAATTTGAATGGTCTTTTTGGGAGGCAATCGGGTACAACTGCTGGCTATTCCTATTCTGCTGCAAATAAGAACATGGCTGTGATATGGGAAGAGTCAACCTTGTATGACTATTTGCTTAATCCAAAGAAGGTATGATTCGAATATGCCTAATTCTAGTGGATAGTTTGTGCACAGAGTATTCTTTAGCCTTTACTCTTTTGTAAATCTGTCATTTCATTATGATGGTGGGCATCATTTGCATAGTAATCTTTCCAAACCAAGCTTTATGATATTTTACTTTATCCATTCTCCCTATGAATAATTCCTGGAGACTTTGTTCTCTTAAGACTTGTACAGTTCTTTTCTTATTGAAAGTCCATCCATGAAACTTTCAACTGAGGTTAACATCTTCATGCATAGATTTCTTTTTAACCATAGATTCTGTCATCCATAGATCTGCTTCCATGTTTTCTGGTCTGGTTGTGGGTTCCTGTGCATAAATTTCCATGCATCATACCCTTCACGCCCAATCTTCAGTGACCCATTGGGCAGATTTGTACAAACTTATATAGAAGCAGTTTGTATTGTGTGTATATCTCATATGCATGATTATATTTATAAAAATACCTACTATATTCGCCTATGCATATACTCGTATATATGTAAATGCTCAGTGGACCTTCTCATCTGGACTGTTTTGGGCTTCCATGATATTTATCTGACAATCTGTATGAACTTAGAACAATATCCATCCAAGTTTTTGACAGAAGATTATGGCCTTTTGGCTCTTGAGTTAGATGTCTCTTTGCTTGTCTTCTAAGAACATCAGTAGTAAAGAATTTTAGGATATACCAATTCTAGAGTAATCACTTTTTGAAATTAGCTTTAATAGGATGCTGTTATCATAAAGCATTCTCCATCAGGATTCCTAACTACTTTATATTAGAATTATATTCCTGCTGTATACTAACTGGCTATTCTTGTCGAACTTTCGATAAGGTAGCCATCATTATATATTGATCTTATACTTTTGTTGATCTCTTGTGCTTGCAGTACATCCCTGGTACCAAGATGGTTTTCCCTGGACTGAAGAAGCCACAAGAGCGAGTGGATCTCATTGCCTATCTCAAGGAGTCAACAGCTCCTTAACCCTTTGCATATTCTAGACTCCACGATATTCCTTTTTTGCCAATAATAAGACATGTGAGGTTAAAAAGACATATGTCAGATTGGAGCTACAATCTGTTTTTTCTCATCTTTTGTCTTACTCACTGCGTTGCCCATCTTGAAGTTCTAGTTTACCTACTTGAGTCCTGTTTGTTTCCCCCTTGACTGGTGTTTGAAGTTTGAACACCAGGTAGCTAGCAATTGCTATTATTCACATCACAAACCAATATATTTTCTCTTCTTTTCTGTAATTTCGATGATTTTGTAGCTGTTTGGTTTACAGTGTTGGTTTTGCTTGTAAATTTAGAAGTTGCAAATTGCAATCATGCTTGATTTTAATAAATCTTGATTTGAGTCCGCACGTATTGCTTATTGCTTTTCTTCTTTTCTCTTACCTAAGCCTATAGTGGTGTATGCTCATGATGTCTCATAGGTTCCATATCTTTTTTTCTCTTTAGATAGACATCTCCTGGGCCTAAGAAAAAGAAGTAAAAAGCTGTTTTACTAAAAGAAAAAAAATGTGGGGACAATGGGGATATTCAGAGGCTCGTTATGCCACGTATAGATAGGCATCTGAGGCTTTTCTTTTTTTCTTTTTTTAATAAGTGCATGGACTTTATTAGTTCTTGTTAGGTGTGGGTTTGCATGGTTTATTTAAAAAGGCCCCTAGAGCTTCTTGGTTCATGTAGGGCTGGTGAGAGTGTCTGATAGCTTTAGTGTAGTACAGCAAAGAGATGAGGGGTAGAAAAGCATGAGACAAATGCAAAGGTAGTGTAAAAATGATAAAAAGGGTGGCTTAAACTTAGGCTTTTTGTGTGTGTGTGCTTGCTTTAGTAACTTAATTCCATTTCCTGTGGCTTTCTTTTGTATGATACCCACTTCTCTCGTCTTCTTTCTTCCCTTCTAAAGAAGCTATGATTTTTTTGATAGAGGTGGTCCTGTCATGTTACATGTTACAGAGAGTGTAAATTGTTTTACATTATTTACAAAACAAATTGGCACTGGACAAGAGTGAGTTGTTTGATATGATCAAGGAAAAATGACTGATATGCATACTGCGTACACAAAATTACAGAAGGGAAAAAGTCAGAGAACAAATGGTGATATCAGAAGGAACTACAGAGTTTCTGAACTTCCTTTCTATTCTGCATGCACAGGTTAAAAATTTTTGCCACTTTTTCTTATGCAGAGTTTTTACAGACAATTAATTAATCCCTCAAAGCAAAACTCCCAGCCATTAAATAACCATTGCTGTAAAGACTTCAGCTTTACCATTTCTTGTCTTGTTTGCAGGTCTAATATCCACCGTCAATCAATAACATGAGAAAGAGAAAGACCTCACCACTTTTGAAGCTCCACTTTGTTTTTCTCTTGTGCCTCTTTTCCATCCCATGTGCAGATGTGCTAAAAAGCAATAAAAGTTGGGTTAGCCAAACACCACCACATCACTAACCAAAAACAAACATGAGATGTTATCATGGCCTTTTCCATCTTAAAAATAATTAACATCCTTCACTCTTTGCAATGCACGCCCACAATGATGCACACTTGACAACCAAAAAGACCAAACAAACACTGCAAAAGCCTGTTTCCATAATAACACTTGATTGATTCCATGAAGTGAAATTTGAAGCAAAGAGGTACCAGATATTCATATATTGAGTATCAAACAATACAAATATTCATTGAAGATGCTGACTGATGAGCTCATTATGACTATAATAATCATAATAATAATAATATAAACTCGTAAATCTTAAGACAACCATTCTTACAACATTCTATCCAATTTAAGTAGAAAACAAACAACAATTAAAGCAACTTTCTTCACAAACTTGGTGTCCATCTCTCAAGGAACACAACTAATCCCCAAGCATCCAGACCAGAAACTCCTTCCAATCTTTTTCTGTAAAATAATAAGGGGGAAAAAAACTCAAGTACTTATTAAAAAAAAAAAAAAAATCAAAGGCTTGCTCTGCTTTGAAGAAACAGAAACATACTGTCTTAGGCTGCTTCTTATAGAGAAGTTCAGGTGGTATCTTGTACAAGTCCTCATCCACAGCCTTTGGATGTTTAACTCTCTTTGGTACCTCAGTTATCACATCACACACTTTGCTCTGTTTCTCAACTCCTCCTTTCCCATTCTTCTGAAAAACCCAAACAACAAAATTTAAAAAAATAAAATAAAACAGAACATACTAAAAAACAATCATGAAAAACCAAACAAAAAGAAAAAAAGGAACCTTTGTTGTTGTTGTTGTTGTTGCTGCTGCTGCTGCTGCTGCTGCTGCTGCTGCTGTTGATTGATGGCTGTAATTGTAATAAGCTGGGATGAAATGAACTGGAACTTGGAACAGATCCCTCTCTTCTTCCAAAGGGAAATAGTGTGTATGAACAGCAGACTCAAAGTACTGAGTGATTGGAATCTCATCACACAAGTCCCAGTTCCCAAATGCTGGAACTCTAAACCTCTTCATCTCCTACAACAACCACACACACACACATACATACATACATACATAAATATAGTCAACCACCATAATTACTACAACACACTACCACCCTCAAAGAGAAACAAGTGAATGTGATAAATAAAACAACAACAACTATAAGATAGAGTTTTATGAGCCACTCACCTCCATTACTTTCTTAGCTTATAACACTGACCAGTTGTAAAAGAGAAGAGATGAAGAAGATGACGAGGAAGAACTTGAATAACTAGAGACAGTACAAATAGAGTGAAAGATACAACAAGAAGAAGAAGAAAAAGAAGAAGAAGAGGAGAATGACTATTTTGACCCTCATGGGGAGAAGAGAAGAAAGTGTTGACGTTTTGGCAGAAGAGGCTTTTGACTTGGAGGTTTGCATTGCATTTGTATTTGTGTTTGTATTTGTAGTGTTTTGCAAATTTTAAATTAGCTCGGATATCAATGACAAGAATGGATGGGGTCACATGAGACATGAATTCATTGTCCACTCTGCTTCTTCTTCCTCACAGATTTGTCTCTGGGGATCTTACATCTCTATCTCTTTCTCTATCTTTCTCTCTCTTTGAATTTTGTTTGGTTGATTGAATGTCTTTTCCTTCATGTCTTGGAGACCGTGGGAAGGTATTTATATAGCTTGGAGTAGAAGAGCTTGTAGCATCCATCTTGGACTTTCCGTTTCTTACTGCGCCTTCTTCTGCTTCTTTTATTAATTACTACCTACTAACTAATTTATTATTAGTTACCACCTTTGGAACTTGGATTCATGAATTTTCCCTTTTTTATACTATAATACACTCCTTCTTACTTTTATTTCTCCCAAAAATATATATATATATATATATATGGATTATGGAGTATATATATATATATATAGCTATATGTGGGTATTCCGTTTCTTACAGCATCTTGTTCTGCTTTTATTAATTAGATAACTAATTTATATTAGTTAGCTTTGGAACTTGGATTCATTAATTTCACATTTTTATGCTGGTTATTACTTTTATTTTCCCAAAAAAATATGATTGATTTTATTTAATATAGTATTTTTTTATATATAATTCATTATAGATATGCATTAATTAAACCTTTTATTTTTAGGTAATGGTAGTTTGGTAACTAAATAAATTAAGGGTTTGCTATACAGCAAATTATTGGTGTTGTTTTTTTATTAACATTGGCCAAATCACAACAAGAATTTGAAATTGTGGTTTTGAAATTGAGAGAAAAATAAGATATTAATTACTTTATTACTGATCAATAATTTATTGATTTTGTTGATAATGATTAATGATTTTTATCATGGTTGATATTTGAACTTCGTTTATATCACATGATCATATTATAATTGTGATCTATTCTGGTTATGTGTATAATATTAGTAGTGATGATATCTAAACAAAATGTCTTTAATTTATATATTTTTTTAATTATTTTATTTTGTGTTTAGACAAATACATTTTTAAAAAAATCAAGCTAATTAACTAAATCTTCTAACGATTCAGGAAATTTATTGGAACTATTATCTTAGTTCAATACTCAACATGACCTGCTTTTAAAGTTATAGAGCATTAATTGATCAAAGTGCTCACTTTATTGATAATATGTTGTGCTTGTTTGCCATAAATTTGAACACACATACTTGTAAGCAAATGCTAGACTAGTATATCTTTGAATTATCATTCACTTATACACCATAGAATCAAGCAACATATATATATATATATACTATACACACACATAGATGACAAAGTACTATTAGCAAAAAATATATATTTTTGGTGAGTAATAATAATATTAATAGAAAAACAGTGGGCTTAAAAAAAATACCCCTGATTATTTGAAACATAAGTTCAACAAGGCATGTGTCACACATGTCCTTATTTATTTTTTATATTTTAAACTTTTGTTGGTATTCTTATATTGATTTTTGGCCGTGCATGTCTCTGACTCTGAGTGATTCAATTTTTCATCCCTAATATTGTTAATTAACAATGGTCACTATTTTAGTTTTATTATTATCATCATCCTTACGTTGGAATCACAAAGTCTTCGTTCAATGTTTTCCATTTTAAATATGTTTGATATTTTAATTATTTAATGGGTCTTGATTTATATACAATAGAATGACTATTAAATCTATAAAAGAAATAATAATAAAAAAATAAACAACAATAAGCACCCAATTAATAACCAGAACAACTTTAAAGTCTAATAAATTTAATGGACAGAATAAAGAATAAAAGAAAGACAAAAGAGTGTCGTTTCTCAACAGTTAACCTCACCCAAACAAGTTACTATTAATCCACTAGACTAGTACACACACACACAGAGCATGCATGCATGCTATGCATGTTGCTCATCTTATCATGGCGTCTCATTGGGAGCAGCGGTAAAATCTAAAAATAAATTTAAAAAACTAATAAATAAATAAACTAATAAAAATATAAATAAAATAGGAGAGGAATGAAAGCGAATAACATGCATTGACAGTGCATTTGCAGTGACTCAGAGGGTGCTGTGGTGTTTCAGTCGATCACTGTTACAATATTTTTAACAGCTTTAATTTCAACACAGAGCATGTAACGTACGTAGGAAAATTACCAGCCAACAAATAAAGACAGTCAAAACACCAATGCAAAGACAATTAGGCTGTTCGTGCATGCCATTGCTAGTTTGCTACCTTTCTTTTATTTGTACGTTTATACTCTATATATCTATATAATGTTAATGTTAATTGTTTAGAATTAATGCTGATCATTCTAGTGTTCAACATGCAAGACATGAAGAGAAACAGAGAGGGATAGGTTTGGTTGGTGTGTTGCATTTATATATAGAGCCAATATTTAATTACTTTTAATGTTTATCGAATCTTTAGATGATGATTTTGTTGGGACATAAGTATTTAACAATATTCTAGAATATGAATGTTTGTAGTTTATCCTCTTGCCCTTCATGAGTTATCATGTACAGCTCTTGTGTTTCATAGTAGAGAAAATAAATGATCTGTTTAGTTGTTTTTTTTTTTCAAAAAATAAAAAAATAATAATAACAGTATGTGAAGAACAATCCAACATGGCAGTGACTATTTGATGTATTACCACTAGATTCCCTATATAAAGTTTTTGTCTTGCTTAAAAAATGAGTTCAAATTATAATTTACACAGGTAAAAAAATATATATCTTGTAAAACTTAACCCCTCCCATGCTCATCTTTAACATGTTGGTATGGCCACATTTATAAATAAACATAAGTAGTATATAATAATTGTAGCAAATTTTAATAAGTTCTTATTGCTTTATGGCTAATTAATTTTATAGCATTGCTTCTGTTTAATATATATGTATGTATGTTATGAAATATCTTATTAATTATATATATATATATATGTATGTTATGAAATATCCTATTAATTACCTCCCTTTGTCAATGATCTTAGACAAAATTCTTGGCTTATTTATTTATTTATTTATTTTTCTAAAATACAATCTCCAAAAGCTCTTTTGGAAAGATAGATTCTCTAAACTTTGTGACCCGGCCCTTTGATAAGTTTTATTTAAAATCTAAGAATAAATAGGCAAAGCAAAATAATGCATGTGATATTCAAAATTGCAATCAAAAAGATCTAAGTGAAAAGTTTAAGGCAATAATTAAAGAATATGACTCACAACAACAATAATAGGAACAAGCAAAGATGAGTGCATGCATTATGAGAAAAACAGAGTTAAACAGACAAGTGTCTAAAATGTCAAATCAAATAAACAGATACACATATAAGTTAACTTTGAGGAGAAAATGGACTCCAGAAAAGCACAACAAAGTCAAGCAAGTTGCACCCATTTTCCTCCTCCTTGAAAATAAAGACACTGGTCACACTACAAACACATCCCATCATGCATTCAATTAGATACATTGCAACCACTAAGATAATATAAAAATCCAAAACAAGTACTCCAAAAGAAAACACATACACTCACACACTTGAAAACAAGTGTACAATCTTAAAGCTCAAGCAGAGATGCAGTTCATCCCTATGCATCCTATTAAGAAGCTCACAAGCATCCTTTTCTGCAGAGATTAATGGTTGATAAATTAGTTGCCAATCAAAGAAGATGATGAATGAGATAGACATATATATATATAATAATTACCCTCTTTGGTTTTTGTTGGAGGAGTTCAGGGGGGATCTTGTACAAGTCCTCATCTACAGCCTTGGGATGTTTAACTCTCTTTGGTGGTGTTTGGGGAAGCACATCACAAACCTTACTCTGTTTCTGTTTCTGTCTCTGTTTCTGATTCTGATTCTGATGAACAACAGCACCTGTTCCTTTAGCACTCTGCCTCACCTGCAGCAGAACAAGAAATGAAACTTACACTTCAGTAAAAGATTTGATGATGAATGGAGTTAGAAGTTAGAACTTGAAGAGTTGAATGGAACCTTTTTATGGTGGTTTTGTGATGGTTTTGCATGGACTTCAAAGTACTGAGTGATTGGGAGCTCTTCATAGAATTCCCAGTTGCCAAAAGCTGGAATGCTCCTCCACCTATTAGTGTCCTGAAGAAAACAATGAGAAGAAGAAGAAGAAGAAGCAGCAGCAGAAACAGAGTTGTGAGAATAAAAAGAGGAGAATGGAAATGAAAATGGTGAGAATTGCAAAGATGAACCTCCATTTGTTGGTGAAGGAGAGAGATGCTGCTGTGATGTTTGGTGGGAGTTTAAAAAGAAGTCAGAAAGAGAAAGAGAAAGAGAAAGAGAAAAAAGCAGGGGAATAAGAAGGTTGGTTGGAGTTGGGCATGGAGTGCTCTGGCTGCTGCTTTATGAGGCATGGTCTGCTGCACTGTTATGTTACCCCTATTAAGACTGCTCTACACTTTCTCACTGTTTTTGGATGCTATCTATTGTTGTTGTTGTTGTGGTGTTGGGATGAAGACCGACTTTTTTTCAAGCTGACTAATTTTTAATAAGGTTTTTATCTTAGGTGGCAGAGGTTAACAGGGTACTTGGATTGTGGGTAGATGGAGTCATAGAGTGGTGTTCAAGCTCATGCTTGCTTGGGGGACATCATATCTATGGTAGATGATATTGTTTTTTTTTTTCTTCTTCTTCTGCTTTTTCTAATTATTATGACTTTTGTTTTTGCAAAATGGTCATGTGTATAATGTATATACATATATATATAATTCCTTTTTCCACTTGAAGATGACATAAGTAGCTGTACCCTGTAAGCTATGAAACTAACACATCAAATAGCATAAATAATCTTAATTTCCTAACATTAGCTTGATGGTCCTAAATGATAATCTATATATATATATATATATTTGATGGATACACACCTAAAGTTTCATATACAAAATATGAAATAATAAGTTATCACTTTAACAATTAATAATGGTTAGGTGAACTGACATAATGAGATTAATAGAATTTCACTTGAGCTACAAATTTCTTCTGTTGATGGTTATAATTTTTATATAAAAAAAATGGAGAAAACACTAACAGAATTAAAACTATATTTGATGGCAGTAGTATATGAGTCAAGCTTATCCATTTTTACTAAGAAACTGCAGAGTATTTTTTACTATATTAATTTTATATTTTACAGTGTGTGAAGTTTAAGAAAAAAAAATTAATTAAGATTGGTTGAGTGGGAGAAATGAGTAAGTTAGATGATGATGATGATGATGAGGATGGATCATGGGTGGATGATCATTCTTGCATTAATGAGATAGTACTGAGCTAAAGGAGAGGTATTAAATAGGGCATGGCATACCCTCACCATCTTCTTCAGTTCTTGTTTCTCCTTGCCCTTCACTATTAACTCTTGATGTGACAACTCTTTTTTATACTCTTACTTCCTTACACACACTGTAAGTAACCATGTAACATACCCATCAGCTAATCAAACCACTCTATTTATTTTTATTTTTATTGGTAGACTTATTTGATTTAAATAAATATTTTTGGTAAAATTTTGTAACATGATTGAATGTATTTCTTTAATGTTGAAAATTATCACTTGTAATTCAAACCAACTGGTACAAATTTCAAATATGATATTGGTAAATAAAATTTACATTAAAATAATTATTTTTTTGGACCACAAATTAACTCATAGTACCTAACATTATATACACACATGCAATGGCTCTAGAAGTGGATCTCTGTTCCTCCCATATAAATAGCAGAAGGTCAATATTGGAGTGTTTGAAATTGCGTACATATACTGATTATACCACCTTTTTAGCACCATGTGAGGGGGTCCAAATATAATTTAAATATATTAAATAGAAAAGGGGCAAAATAATATTTATTGCCACCTTATTTTTAGCCAAACTTATTTTAATATAAATCAGATTCATATTTTGACCAGCTGTTGAGTTTGGATATCTGTTTAACAAAAAGCACAAAGTATATTCAATAAAATATTCATTGAGAAAGCCAAAAAACATGCATTTATAAAAAAAACCTCCTCCTTTTAGCACGTAAAAGAGTTCCAATCCATTATCCATGTCAACCCAAAAGAGAAAACCATGAAAGAATCTCCTGGAACTACTGCAAAAGTTCTCTTCAGGTCTAACTCTATAGATAGGGATTCATCATCACAAACATGACACCATATCCTTCTCCTCCAATCACCAGAGTTTCTTGCATATTTCACACAAAACAGAGAGCCCTGATGATCAGCAAGTTAACAATAGTTACTTGCTGCTGAACGTACAATATGATATCTTTAGCATTAATTAATGATATTGATAATAGCACCAGTGTATCTTCTTCTCCTGCATGCATGCAGTGCATGCAGATGCAGGAAACAAAGCAACTAAACAAGAGAGGTAAAGAGAAAGAAAGCTATGAAATAAACAGCAGATAAACAGAGGAAAAGAAAGAAACAGAGGGAGAGTGAGATAGATGAAAAGAGTTCCCACAATGTTTTTCACTTGAATGGAGTGGTTTTGGGAGGAGTGCCAAAAACCAGGCAGAAGGTTGCACCTGCAGTAATAGATAGAGATGAGATAGCATCAATGGTGATCAGTACTTGTGTTTTCTCAGCGGAAGCTCCGCCGTCTCAGCTTGCAAGACTTGGTCCATGCTTATAATGCCCCTCAGCCTCAACAGGGACAACCAGTACAAACACTGGGAGACCTCTAACTCTCAGCTTTTTCTTTTTCTTTTTTTAATTTCTCAGATTATAATTTATATATATTTAACAAAAGCGTGACGAAATACTAAAAACAGTGAAGGATGTGGATAGGTGTGGAGTGTAATCATAAGTTTAGTAAAAATATTTATATTCTTATTTTACGTGAGTTTTTAAATTTAATCTCAGATTCTTAATGAAATGAACATTATATGTAAATTTTTTTTTTTTATGTTAATAGCTTAAAAAACTATTAGCATAATCTATACCCTTATATCAATGTTGATTTAGTCAATATATATAAAGTTATTATTTATGAATAAAAAATTCAAAAAAAATATTGAAAGAAAGGTAGATAGAATTAATATTAACGTACTACCAATATAAATAAAGGCATTGTAGCAGAGAATGCCGGTAGATCTACAACCATTCTGAACTTGTGAATGTTTCTTGCCGTATGATGTACACACACATATATTGATTCCTATTGTTATCATGTGTTTACTTAAGTACTATTTTTCACTTGTAATTATGGTCCAATTCATTTCAAAGTTTCTGTTGAAAAAAAACACTGATTTTCTAAATCCTATCTAAATTAAACATGGTAAAAAAATTGAAATTTAATTTTTTGACATAAATTCCATTGAAAGACATTTGTACTCTGCCAATCTATCAGACTTATTAATGAGTGTGATTCATAATTATTGACCATATTAATTGCTCTTTTTATTGTGATTATTTACTGTGATGAGACATGCCATTGATATGCTAAAGACAACATTAAATGTGGCCCATTCCAACTATTGCAACATGTGTCATTATTTTGTTATGATTCAAAGTTAGTCAATTAGAATTAATTAATTGGTTCCATGTTGTTCTACCATCTATTGCTCATAATAATAAATAATAAATTGAGACTTTCCATAACGTATATATAATTAGTGTTAATAATTTATTATGCTTTACTCAAAAAAAAAAAAAAAATTTATTATGTAGCAAAACAAAGTAATTTGTTAGAAAAGATTAGCACGTGCGGATGCCTCCCAAAAGACAAACCTAATCCTCGAGCGCCGAACACGTTTTTTCCACGTGTGCCGTGCTGATGACCTCACGCTTCTGATCCTCCTCTCTTGTTTATTTTGCCATTTACCAAATCTTTATTTTGTTAAATATTTATTTTTAATTTTTTTTTTCCAATTGTGTTTGAAGATAATAATTAATTTTTTTAATCTGAAGTGTTGTATTTCATTCTCTTCTTCACTAAAAAAAAAACTGAAAATTTGATCTTCTCATCAAGGGTCAAAGAATTACTATATATATTTATATATAATAGATGTTTTTGCAAAAACATAGATGTCAAACTGACATCAATGCCAATGTCAGATCCTAAATCACAAATGATAAGTCTTAAACTTTACATTCTATAAAATATTATAAAATTTTAAACACAAAATTCTAAATCATTAAATCTTTTAAACCGTAAATTATAAAACTCTAAACCTAAACAATTAGATTACTAGGATTTTTTTTTTTTGTAAGATAGAAATGTTAAAAGTTGAAAATATTGGCCTAAACAACATTTACCATCTACGTTATTTATAAAAATCACCTTCATAATAGAAAAGATGGTTACTCCTTTTTTTTTGCTAAGTAAGAGGTTAAAAGATCAACTTATAACAGTTGAGATGAGTGGTTAATACATTTTATAAAAAAAATATTCAAAAAACTTTTCCAATGGTCTATTGTGGACATATATTATATTCCGTATTTCATCTTATTTTTACTTTTTTTCAGGTAAATAAATTTTAAAAAAAAATCACAAAAAGTGAGCGGTGGTAAGAAAAGTGACATAAATACATACTTGCTAAAAAATATAGTTAAAAAAAACCTTTTGAGTTTGTAAAAGCAATTAAAAATTTGAAAAAGGTTTTTTAAGATAATGGCAAAGGATTTTTTTTGGGGGTTTTCATTGAAGAAATTATACACCAGCTTTCATTCATTTCACTTCATCATTGAATGACACTGTTGTCATTTTGTGAAATGAACGAACACTGTTCTATTCTGCAGATGTGACCATTAGTGAGTGAAATACAGCTAACTTCTCTAATAATAATAACTTCTTCATCTCCTTCAACCACTCCTCCATCTCAAGCATGCAGCTAGCATTACAACAAGTTCAATCATGATTCATGGATGATGTGCACTAAAAGATGGGAAGTTTCAGAGACTTCACTTGTCTCCCTTTACTGCATACTTATTTTCAAAAGAAAAATCAATGAAAAAAAAAGAAGCAGCATGGAAATGTATGAAAGTAGATGTGATGTTGAAAATGATCATTGGAGTGAAGAAAGAGAGGAACAAGATGAAGTAAGTAGAAAGTAGGAAAATAAAGGGAAGTGGGTTGGAAGTGGGCATCATGAGGATAATGGCATGTCATGGCTAAATTACAAAACATCACTATATATATCTTCTTGCTGTTTTTAGGTGCATGTTATTTGGAAACTTATAATAGAACACTACTCGATAGAAATTAAGAGAAGAATAAGATATATATATATATATATATATATATATATATTTTTAAGTTAAAACTTTTCATAAATAATTGAGTCTAATTCCCCAATTACAGTATGATGAAATTGATGGTTGCATTGTATTATTGTCTTGTTTGTTTGCAAAATACTACACCAATAATTGTCTAAGATTCTTGTTGAAATTCTTTTTATTCCATGATTAGATTCCAATTTTTAGGTGGGTGCCTCTTTGGTACCAAAACATTTTTATTTTGGATTTTATACATATATATTGAAAACGATGCCAACACTTTTATCCGAAAAAGAAAAAAAAAGAAAAAAAAGAAAATGTCAACACACACACATATATATAAGCGGTACATACACAAAATCAACACGGATTAATTCATTCATAACTATGGTCCAATGGAGTGGATTATTTAGCCATAAAAATCAGTTATAAGTAACACAATCCAAGCCATAATTAATTAAATGAGTAAACTATTAATTAATCCATTCATAACTACGGTCCAATGGAGTGGATCATTTAGCCATAAAAATCAGTTATAAAGTAACACAACCCAAGCCATAATTACTTAAATGAGTAAACTATTAAACCATGTCAGTATGTATGTAATGTTTTTAAACACATTCCAGCAAACAAGGAATTGGTTTTCCCAAACTTTTTTGCTCCCATAACAAGGCCACATAACAAGGGAATCAAAACTATTAAAAACAGCCAAACAAAGCTTCATTGGAAAAGCATAAGCTAATATTCTAACAGTGGCTAAAAGCCAAGCAAGACCTTCTCTTCCCCAAGTTTAAATCACTGAGCATGCATATGGTTTAGGCTTCAGAACCTATGTCCTGTGTTTCTGGGTCCTAAAAACAATCAACTAAAGTAACATTCATAACCTCATAATATATATATATATGTTAACATTAAAGCAAAAAGGTGGGCTTTGGGGCATGATGAACAGAGAGACCAATGGCATGCTCTTAAAGTGGCCTAACTACCCCATGATAGAGACCACCTGCAAGCACTCCTTTTCCTTCTCTTCTATTTAATGTTTTGCATCTCTTCAGCTACTTCTTGGTCTTTTTCTTCTCTAGCACCAATGGAGGTGAGTGTCTTCTGTACTTAATTGCAAACACTGTTTTTGTTGTTTTTAATCTCCATTGTTCTTCTTCATTATGCATGGTGGTTTGTAGGATATTAAAGCTAAGCATGTTCCAGTGTTTGGTTATTGGAATTCTTGTGATGAGCTTCCAGAGCTTTACTTTGAGTTCTTTGGAGAAGATGGTGAGTCATTCAATGTGGCAAGAAATCAAAAGAGTGAGCAAAAACCAAAGAGAGTACTCAAGGTTTCCAAAGCTGTGGATGAGGATTTGTACAAAATACCTCCAGAACTGTTCTATCAAAAGTCTCACAAGGTATATATATATATTATTATTATTATTGAATTTGTTGTAGCTAATAAGAGTTTGCTTTCAATTAATGTATTGCAGAAGAGGTTTCTGAGGAGCTTCTGGTTTGGATGTTTGGGACTTAACTGCATTTCTTGAGCTTTAAACTGTGCCCTTTGTAATTTTTTTTTTCTTTCCTTTTTTAGTTTAGGAGTTGGAAAGGAGTTGATGTTTTGTGTTCTTTTCCAGCATTGTGATCCATTTCCTCCATTATTGATTTAATGCAGATGGGATGGGTGGTAATTTACTGTGTCCTCTGTGTGTCTTCTGACTTGCAGGAAATGGTTCTGGTCCTTTTGTCCACTTTAATTTATGGAGGGATTAATTATGTCATCAAATTATGAAGAACAATGTGATTATTAATGCTAATTGTGATTAAATTTATTGCTTTGATAACAAATTTTAGCTAAATATAAGGAGATGTTTGCAATATATATATATATATATATATAGTGAAGTGATTTATTTAGAGCTTGAGAAGGGAATTGGAAAGTATTGAAAGTGATTAATTTGATTGTTAATTCTAATGGATGACCTTGCCTAAACTCAATTATAGAGATCTTAAATTTTGTGATGCATAACAATGAAACTTTACCTTAATATTATAAGATGACTAGGCTATATGAAACTAATAGGGTATCAATGAAGAAGAACATGGGCCATAGTATTTAATATTTTAATTGATTAAAATACAAAAATAACAATTTAAAATTTTCCTATTTTGTGGAACAAATTTGAAGCCCAATCTTTATAGAGGCCGGGTAAAGATGCATGATGAGAAACTCATTGCTTATTGCCCACACCCTGAGTCCCTGACTATACATGCTCTTGTCCTAAACAAGTTTGAGACGTTAATTTTTCAAAATTTAAAAAAACTTAAAATATATCAACAAATGTTCGGGCGTCATCTCTTCTTTGTTTTGTTATTTATTCATTTTTTCTGTAAAAACAATATTTAAAGCAGTAATATGTACATTTCATACAAGTATGCTTTATTTATTTATTGAATATTAAATAAATTTTGGTACTCCCAGTCCCATGCGCCACTGATTCCGGCCAACAAGCCACGGTGGATGGCAATCATCACATTGGCCTTACATGCCGAAAGTGGGCCCACATCTGAGGTGTCACCCGCGCCACTCAATAACCCTCAACCAACCTATGTACCAAAACTCAAAGTAGAGGGCATTCTCGTAAATCTCCATCCCCTCATTTCACTGTTACGTATGAGGTTACATTACCAAATGGTTGATTTCCTTACAAGACTACATGCCACGTCATCCTTATAGACATTATTTTTCCCAACTGCGGGTCCCACATGCCACCGACTAAACAGAATACTTTCATTTCAACGAATAGTAACCGTCCACGTGGGTTAATAGCCAGGACATCGAGATAGCGAATAGAGGAAGGATTGGATGAAACTGGGATACCATGTCAGTTGGTATCCCATCCAATCAAAAGAAGCCACCTCATCACTAAAATATATTAGATTTTGAAATTAGTTTTATTTTTAAATTTACAAAAAAACCCATAAAAACATGAAATATTTGCACGCAGTTAAAAAACTGCTCCTTCTACATTCATGCCTGAAAATTTATTTTCCCGCTTTTTTGGCCCGCCAAAATGAAAAGAAATCATGTTCCCATGCTTATGATCATCACAAATATATACATTAGCATTTATTGATCTCCACCAAAACTCCTAAACACAATATGAATTGAATGCATAATCACAAAACCTGAGAATTTCTGAGTTTCAAACTAAAAGGGAGGAGATAAGAATGAGAGAAAGAGGGAGAGAATATCTGTTCTCTTTCATTCATCACAATATTAATTGAGAATCATAACATAATTGTAACAACTTCTATAGTTGGCATTTTAACAAACATATTGTGTGCAGGATAATTTATAAAAAAATAACAACCTCCCTGTATTAGTAACAATTCCTAATTACAATCATTCACCAATGTTATTCACCATCTAAATATAATTTATTTATATTTTATTATATAATGTCTGTATTTGGCGTGATAACTCTTCCTAGTGGTCGTTCCTTTCTTTGATGCTTCCCTCGCAACAATCCAGTCGCCTTAGAAATACTTTAAATATGAGATGTCGTTTGTTTTTGAAAATGTGATTAGAGAAATCCCAAAACTGCAAATCTGAAGGCATAAATCTAGGAGAAGGAGTTCTGTAGTGCGGGAAAACATTTCAGGTTTTTTTTGGGGTTTTTTTGTAAATGTAAGAATAAAAGCTAATGATGAAGTGGCTTCTTTTGATTGGATGGGATACCAACTGATGTGGTATCCCGGTTTCATCCAATCCTCCCTCTAGGGAATATAAATCCGGCCATTAATAAGTGGCACGTTGTTGTCGGCTTAGATTCCAAGAGGGTTGATGATATAAATTCCCATCCAATCTCACCTTAATTAGTACCTTCATAATCAAATTTTTTTTTTTCTTTATCAGGGTTTCATCCTTCTTCTTCTTCTTTTACTTCTTCATCAGCTTGGAATCAATGGCTTCAGTTGAGGTGATAATTAAGCCTTTCTGTCCTACTCTCTTCTGTGTTTTCTTTGATGTGATCCTAGTTAGTTTTAAGCAATAGTGTTTGTGCATGGTTCAGTTCTTTATGTTAAGAAAGAGTATAAGAAAAACAAACTAATTAAATAACTCTATAGATTAATTAGTAAAGAAATGGGGTATATTGTGGGATCAAATAATGAGAAATAATATAATATGATTCTAATGTGATTCTAATGATCAAATGCTTGTTTTCTGTTATGCATGACTACCATATATGCATGGTTGCATTACTTATATAAGGGCATTAATTATGCTAAGACAGGATGAAACCCTCCTGCTTGTTGAAGTGAAAACTACCACGATAAATCAATTATAGTTGTAGACAATGTATTGGAAGTAAAAGCAGAGGTTGAGGAGGGGACTAAACCTACCGAAGAGTTTGTTGTAGCTGCAGAAGTAGATGAATCAAAGATTGAAGTTTTGGAGGAGATCAAACCTACAGGAGAACCAGTTGCTGCAACTGCACAAGCAGAAGAAAGAAAGGCTTAGGTTGTGGAGGAAATCAAACCCACAGAAGAACCAGTTGTGGTTGCACAGGTGATCAAAACCACAAAAGAACCAAATTTAGCAGAAACAACATAAAAGGAAGTAAAGGTTCAAGAGGAGAAGCCTGTGCAAGAACAAATTTCAATATCAGCAACAACCACAAAGGAAGTTGATAGTTTGTTAGAAAAGGTTGAAGAAGTAGAGGGAGTGAAGGTTGAGGTTTTAGAAGAAAAGGTTGAAGAAGTAGAGGAAGTGAAGGCTGAGGTTTTAGAAGAAAAAGTTGCAGAAGAGGGACAAGAAGAAGCCAAGACTGACTAGAAAGACTATATATCTATCTTGAAAAACTGCAGGATATATATATATATATATATATATATTAAGTGGTAAGAATAATTAAACATTTTTGGTATGTCTTTATTTAACGCAGTGCAGTAATCATGTTGCAAATTAAGGACTTTTGTAGCCATGGGTCTATACATCCTTTGTAGCTATATGTTTTTCTTTTTCTCCATTTTAAGTTTTCTTTTCGCATGTTGTCAGTTATAAGCATTATGATCCTTTGAATGTTATGCTTTTTGTCTCATAATATTATTTTCTTAAAATAAATATGCAAACATATAACCGTATGTACATGCATACATACTCTCACCAGTGCGCAGCCACGTGTGTGTATATATTTAGTCAAGGATGAAAAACTAGTTACAATAAAGATGCTCATATGTTTCTTTTTTTAATTTTTTTAAATGAATAAATCACATTTATTCTAAAAATAGACAAGCAGAACAATCTCAAAAAAGTAATATTTCAACGCGTAGCTCAGGCAGAGAACAGAGAGAACACAACCACTAAGTGTGGTCACAAGCTCATATGTATTTTAACCCAAATGTTTGATTCTCAGGACTTTTATCTCTTTTTCTTTTTCAAGCCAAAATCTAATGTATATTATATAAAATTTCTCAATTCAATGCCTAATTGAACACAAAAAAACCTTGTTATTTTGCATATAAACCAAAAAATTGGAGAACCCAAGGAGGTAATTAAGGCATGAGCACTAGAGTAAAAGGCTGTTGCCTCTGATTAAAGACTGTTAGAAGGACCAATCATGTACTTTTTATTATGCATTTGTCATTCTATTCATCATCAGATAATAGTTATATATTAAACTCCCATATTTAATATCCAGTTGGTGTCCTTACAATAAATATCCATCATATATATGTTCAAGATCGTCCTCTCTTACCATTTGGTCACATTGTTAACATATATTACTGATTCAGTACCTTAAGCCACAGATTCCAAGATAAATCAAAGATTCACTCAAACGAAGAAAAAACATTAAATTCAACAGAAGTTTGCCATACATACACAACATATATAACTACTTAAATAGGTGAAACAAACAACAAACATTAACACAATTGACAGACCACAGTACTATACCATCATCATTAAAGAAGTGGATTAATTTCTCATTTGTTATCAGCAATCATCAGGTACTTTGAGATTACACTTCTCCGGCAGCTGCTTGGCGATGGCCGGGTCGATACCAAACACAGGCAGCCAAACAGAGTTCTTGTAAGAGCAGAGACAGGGAAGATCAGCGGCTGTGAGAGCTTGGCAACATTCTTGTGAAGGGTCTGGTGGAGGGGAACCAGTAACTGCCGGCTGGCATGAATCCAAGCCAGCCTTAGTCATGTTGCAAATCCCATCATCAGCCATTACCACACTCACCAACAACACTAGCAACACCACTGCTGCAACCAACCTGCTCATGTAGTGGTAGTGGTAGTGGTCCATTGTTGTTGCAGAATCACACCAAGAAGGAGTAAAAATTAATGAGCTAATTAAAGAATAAGAAGGAGGAGAGGAAGAAGATGAATTGAGAGGCAAAGCAGAGCCTAAAAATGGTTGTCTGCCTCCTTCTCTCCTAACGTTCATTATATATAAAATTCAATGTAACAAACTGAGACAATGATTAATGACTCATAAGTCATAACAACCTCTCAAGCACTGTAACAAATACCTCTCATATGTTAATACAAGCCACTCGTTCAGTCTTCTCTCTAACAAACCGTTTCCTTGATTACATATTTGTTTGAACCGTTTCTAATAACATATATATTTTTTTTTTCAAACAACAATAATCATACTTGCTCATGCACCAATTATTGTGCAATGAGAGGAAAAAAAAAAGATAGTTGTTAGATTAATGAAGGCTCTAAAGTACCATAACAATAAATGACAATAGAATTTCCATGACTTACCATGTTGTTTGGTCAAAACTATAATAGATTGGAAATCAAAGGAAGAGAGCTAAGCTAATGAATTATAAGGTTATTATTGGTTTTATTTATTTATTTATTTATTTATTTATTTTGGAATGTTGTGGAGCGTGAAGGATGAGGAACCACTAGTTAGGAACCCGTGAATGAATGTGGGATCAATGTGTCACGGGTTGTCTTGGAAGAGAATTATTTTAGGCAATTCGGTGTTTTTAAAAAGGATTTTTTTTGTGGTTGTGTTCTCTTGTTGGGATGTTACGAGAATAAAGGAATTAATTTATGTGGGTTTTTGGAAATGATGATCAACATTTGCTGTAAAGCAGTGTTCGTATATATAATGTATATATAATGTAAAGCAGTGTTAGTATTAATCTTTTATAGAGCTTCTCAAGACGAGTGTTTGGAAAATTGGAAATGATGGTCAACATTTGCTGTTAAAAAGAAAAATATATGATTGGGCAAAGAACGAGCCAGAAATTATAAATTTTATTTTTCATATCTATCAAATGGTTATGTAATTAATGATAGTGTTTTAAGTTCAATTGGTAATATTTCCAAAAGAAATGAGTTGTTCTTTTATTCAAAACAGATTAAGGGTTTAATTTTTTGAATAATCATCAAAGTTTAGTAAAAAGTTCAGAGTTCTTTCACTCGAGTTTGATTTGTTTAAAATAATCATCGAAGTTCTAATTATTTTCAACGTCAGCATCGAGACGATTACGAGACACCGTTTAGCTGGCGTGTACTGCGGTTTTAAATGTTGATTGAACTTTTCACGGTGCTCACGCCGTCGAATGGTCGATAATCATTCGGGTGATTGGCGATTTGAAAAATCATTCAAGTCGATGATTATTTGAAAACAAATCAAACTGAGTGAAGAACTGTAATTTTACCAAACTTTAGTGATTATTTAAAAAATTAAACCCAGATTAAGTATAATTAATATTTTAAAATGTATTAATAATTAACAATTTATATGTATTATAATTTTTTCTTCTGGAAAAATTTGGATGAATTATAGTTTATTGAAGGAAAAAAAAACTACAAATGCAAGACCAAAACCAAGACTCATTTGAGAAAATAACAAACAAACTAATTTAAAACACAAGAAAGAAACAAAGGCATAAAACATAAACACAGAGAGGCGAGCCAATAGACGCCACTGCAACGGTTGCCATGACCTTCATCAGCACTGGATAGACTTTCAAAATCAGCTATGAGATGCTAGCAAAGCTAAGAATTTTTCTAATCAATGAGCCAGCTTCTTTAAATTTAGTTTTTTACCACTAGATCATCTGGAAATTCTTGATTAAATTTAAATTGAGGCAAAAAAATTTTAAAATAATACTTTAGAAAATTTCCATTTTAGCATTTTTTTTTACCAATTTCTCTATTAATAATGGATCATGTGTCATAATAATTTCTTTAATTTTATATTCGCATAATAAAAATATTCCCCTTCAATCATTGCATTGCACTGTGTTTGTGTTTTTTTTTTCATCTCCATTTGGATTTCTATGACATGTTTTTAGGCCAAATAACCGCTTGGTTAATTAACATCGAATTCTCAGCATAGAGTGTTCGTATTCTGCAAAAGAAGTAAATCTAAATCTCTTTTTACGCAAATTGAAGGTACAAGTATTGATGTTTCATCATTTTTACTCGCACTAGATATAATTTGTATATAATGAAATAAAAATTAATATAAAAAATATAGATGACACCAAATATAAATTAAAAAAATCACAATAGCGTGAGTTTGGATTATCCCATCATTAATATCTTCTTAGCATTCAATCAATAATAATTATATCAAATTTGTGTTGAAAATTCTTTCTCCAAAATAAATTATAAGAACTAAATTCCAAGCTTAATACGTTATATTTCAAACTAAACATTATACCATTCATTCTACCCAGAAAAAAAAGAAATGAGCATAACACAAGTCATTGTGCAACATATTTATAAGTTGAGTACAACACTAACTCTGAGCCAACTCAATAAACACTACCGGATTTGATCCATCTCAAATATTATATTTGTCCCACTGGCCTTTTCAGTCTGGGCTGGGCTGGGCCTTTTTGGATGAAGACGACCTAATTATTAAATAAATACCATTTATTTATTATAGTTGTAACTCAACTAAACAAAAATATAATAATAAAAAACCTTTTTTATACCCATCTAACCACGGACACATATCACTTAAAACAGAATATTTACGTAGGTTTGAAACAAACCCAAAGTTTAGGTTTATTTCCTCTGTACATCCAACCATCTATTTCATAGTGGGAAAGTAGTTTTTTTAAAAAAAAATCAATTTGTCACTTGACATTTGGCTTATTAAAAAATTGATAGTGTAGGAACAACCCATTTGAAATTGTTGCACATCAATTAAAATATTTTGTAACCATCAAATATCTACATATCCTACCTACTTTAAGAACATTTCTTTTTTGATTTTTCTTAATAATTAATTATATTATTTATATATATATGGATAAAAATAGGTAAACTGCATTTGATTATTTTATCTTCTTTTTATAAATAAAATATCTAAGTTCAAAAACTGATTAGTTTAAAAATTAAATATTAAATTAATAAAATGCTCTCTATTTGTAATTTAAGCTAAATTTAAGGGAGTTAATCATAAAAAAAAACCATTAATTTGTAGGTCTATCTTCACGATATCAATGTGACACCTTTCTCATCCATCCGTATCATCCATAAAGACTCTGGTTCCAATCCAACCATCAAACACGCACCACGTGTCTTAAATCCCGAATCTGAATGCTCAACGTCTCCTTTTCTCCACCTATGTCACAGTTCCTCATTTGTCTCCAAACAGACTACAATGTCCCCTAGTCGAATTAAACCTCAATACGTGGCAGCTCATCATTGGCTTTTCTTTTTGAATTTGAAATGAACCTCGACGAGGAGAGCGAGTGGTACCGTGCCACGTAACACTCTAGAGTCTAGCATTCGACAGGAAAGAGGAACAACTTAAACGGATAATTATTTATTTATTTATTTGGATAAGAAACAAGGTTAGGCGGATAAGGTTACCGCACTTGGGACCACGCCTTAGGTGTTGCCAAAAACGCCCCTTCCGCCATGCCTCTCTCACTTCACTGCAGTGGCTGGGTAGGTGGATGTTGATGGCCGTGACGAAAAGCTACTTGTATTTCCGCATTTACCCTTACTTTTTTTTTAAAACTACGAAGGTTAACCAGTTGTTGAAAGAATTTGCATTAATTAAATGGCTGTCTCCTCGGCTTCTGCGCACCCGTTGATCCTAGTGATAGAACTACCAATCAATGGTCCAGATTCGCTTGTACTCGGCTTTATTGTCTCCACTCAACGGTAAAATGAATTGGAAATTACTCATTTACCCATATTTGAAACTGTAAAATATGATATTTTCCAAACGAGTTCAACATTGAAAAGAAGAAATATTATAATAATTTAAAGAATTTATTTTTAAAGTAATAACAACTTCAAAATTTTTAACATCTAGTGAAATTTTTTTTCTTTTCTTTTTCTATTAAAAATACATAATAATAATAATAATAATAAATGAACCGGTTGAATTGACAGTGGCATTATCGTGAATTACGAGGAAAGCATGGGCATCAAAGATTAATGCCGGGTAGTGGAACGGTTGCAAGGGCTTCGAACCTCTAAATCTCTATAAATACCCCCTCCTTCCAAGACCTCACTGTCTTCTAGCCTTTCTCTTTTTTTCTCTCGCTCAGTTGTTTTCAGGGTTTCGTCGCTTCGATTAGGTCAGTGATGGCGCTGGAGATCGAGCAGCAGAATGGGGGAGCGAGCTTCGCTGCATTGAAGCCTCAGCTGATGCTGCCGGCGGGGAAGGCTGACGAGGCGGTTCAGTTCTACAAGACGGCTTTCGGTGCTGAGGAGCTGAAGCGTGTTTCCCACCCTAAGCGTAAGGCTGACCAGGAGCTTCCGCTGATCTTATGCGCTGAGCTCAAGATCGGTTCCGCTTCCCTTCTCGTCTGTGATCAGACCGATGATTCCTCCTGCGCTGCGTAAGGCCCAATCTATATCTCTGATTTGCGGTTTTAGTATGCCCTTTTTCATGAGATTTTATTTTTTTTGTGGGTGTTTGTGATTGCGGAACAGTGGGAACGATAGCGGGAGCGGGATCGTGTTCAGGCTGGAGACATTGGACGTTGAGGGGGCTTTGGAGAAGGCCGTGAAGGCGGGGGCGGCGAAGGAAGGCGAGATCGTGGAGGACGACGGCGCTTGCTGCGGCGGTGTCGTCGGCAAGGTGAAGGATCCCTTCGGCGTCGCATGGATCATCGCCTCAGCTTCTAAGGCCGCTGACGTGGAAGCGTAGACGTCATCCGATCTATCTGACAAGTGTTTTGAACGGCTCTGATTCTTCGATCTAGCTCTCCACTTTTAGTACTAGCACTAGTTTCTTTCTAGTTTTAATGGTAGTTTTTCTATGTTTTTTGGTAACAAAAATTGTTGAAAAAGAACCTCGTGAACCGGTGAACTGGTGAATAGGGTATCTATGGGTCTGACCCACAGATGCCGGTTCAACTCTAATCCTTTACTTGTTAACCATGTACTTACTATTTCGCAGGCCGGGTTTCATCCAGGCCGTTTGTTTTCTGCTACTCTTATTTGAACCGTTGATATCTCACATGGCTCATTTATGGACTGCGTTGCTTTCTGCGCTCTTTTTCCTCTTTGGTGGGAAATGCAGTACAACGACTTTATTAAATATTTTATTTTATTTTTTCTTTTCTTTTCTTTTTTTAAATTTTTTTGGTAATTATTGAGTAAAATCTTTTATTTTATTCGGAAATAAATGGTAAATGTTGGTGTTGGGGTTGGGGGTGGAATACTTGGGAGGTGGCGGATCAAAATGAATCTTTTTGACCAGGCCTGTGGTCCGAGGATTGTGTTAGCTTAATTAATGCTTTCTTCTTTGGACATAGGATAATTTTGTTTAAGCATTTGTCTCTGCTTTTTTGTGCAGTGTGTTCGGCTGAGTTTCTGCCGGATTTTGTTAGTGCTTGGGGTCCATTTTGTTTGAGTTACTGTTTTATACTCCCTTCCGTTTTTTTTAAGTTGTAATATTTTAGAGTTCTTTTATGTTATTTGTTTTATTTATGACATTAGAAATTATGCAGAATTAAATAATTTTTTTAAATTTATCTTTTAAAGTTAATATATTTATATAATTTTTTTTAATAAATATTAAATTATATTTTTTATTAGTAAAATTTTAAATAAAAATAATTTTAGAAAATAATGTATTTTTTTTTTATAAAATATAGATAATTAACTAATTTTTAATCATTTTTTTAATCGGTGTGAATTAGTTAAATGTGACAACTATTGAAATGATAATTTACATCTCATGGTATATATTATTTATTAATATGTTTATTTGTGTAGGGTAAATGTTGAATTTTGAATATAATTTAGCTCATTGGTACTGGCAGAATTCCTGTTAATGGTTAAAAACTTGAAAGACAGGAGAAACAATAATGCATAGAAATCAGATAACTAGGGTTTTTTAAGGGGATATTTTCTTATAACTGTTTAAATTATCTTTTTGGTACCTCTAGAAGTACTTTTCACTTTGGTTCTTTAATTTTTTTTCATGCCCTTTGTATTCCTTTATGTTTTATGTTTTTGGATTTGAAAAATTAGATCCTCTTAGTGACGTTGAACTGGGTGTTAAATAGTTGTAGATGTGGCATAATCTTAATTACAAAAATTTGAAAACAAATAAAAAAAATAATATTTCTTACCGTATTCTAATCCAATAATAGGATTCAACCTCAATCTTAAAGCTATCCCTAATCTTTGAAATTCTTAACTCATCAAATTTCCCTTTATCTTGTCCCCTTACATCTTTCATCTCTCGTCGGTGAAGTGCTACAGCCGAGACCCCACCACCGTTAGCTAACTTTTCATTAATCCTTTCAAAAAGCAACCATCAAATCCAATAATCCTCCTATATAGCAATAAAGCTTTCTTGATTATTGTGAGGTAGACATTTTTTGAAAAATTGGTAATACCTCTTGATTTTGAAAAATTAATGATTTGTTCTGCATGCGGTTCAACTCTACAAAGGTTGTGCAATTATTAAAAAAAGTCTTCCTTTTCATAGCAAGGGATCTTAATATGGGGGTGCAGTCTTGACCCTAGAGCTTCACCACCATCAAGAGGTGGGAGATGTTGGGGCATTAGATGAAGAGGAATTAATTAGATTAAAGATGATTTTAGACTTGAAATTTGAATCTTAATTATTGGAATAGAACATAATAAAAAAACATATTTTTTTAAATAAATATTTTAATTAAGAATATGCCCCATATGCAAACTATGAAAGGGCGAGTTCAATGACCATCACCTAGAAGATTTAATTTTACAAATCCGAAAAATAAAGGGACACAAAGGCCTAAGAAAACAATGGTACTAAAGAGAAGGAAATTGTACGTTTTTGAGTTACGAAAAGGGTAATTAAACCTTTCTCATCCTCTATTATTCTCTTTTGATTGATGTTTTACATAGGTACTAGCAATAAGTAGATGAAAGATGCTTTATTCCTTATGATTATTTTTAGGTGACATAATACTAATAGATTAGAAACAAGTGAAGGAGCACAATTCTGTCCCTCATGGTCTTACATGTGTTAAAGTCATCAAAGTTTAGAGTTCATACATTTACTCTCTAGCGCATTGATGTTTGTCTAGTTGTTCTCGTAAGTTGTACTTCCTCTGTTCTTTTTTATCTTTTATAAATAATCGAATTTCATATATTAAAAAAATTAGTTATTTCACATAATTTAATAAAAAATTAGTATTATTCTTAAAATTACCCCTAATTATATGTTCATATTTATTTTTCATATTAAATTTCAAAAAAAGAATTGAATAGAGTGTTAGGGTAATTTTGAGAAAAAATAATAAATCCTGATGTTTAAAAATGACAGATAAAAAAGAACATAGATTTATGATAGATAAAAGGAACGGAGGGAGTACAATGGTATGTTTATTTGGAGAGTATTTTTTATATTATCATTCTATTATTTTTTTAGTGAAAATCTGCCAAAAACCCTCTAAGTCTCAGAAATCGCTAAAAACACCCTCGCTATTTTCTGAATCCCTAAAAACCCCCTCCTTTTAAACACTATGTTTTTCAAACCCCAAAGCCCTCAGAACGGATGTGACGGAGTGAGTTTCAAATTTTATGGATGAAAATGCCTCAGATGGGAAGTCGTGGGCTGCAGCCCATCTCTGGGCGGTCTGAGAGGAAGTGGGGCTCGTGAGGGTAACCCCAAGAGACGAATTTATTGGAGTCGCTTTACTTTGCTTTTTTTCTCAACTCGCCTTTAGCTTTTCCATTTCCAAAGTCGCTCCTCGAGTTGTCTCTACCGCGAAGTCTCTCAGAATTGGCATTTCATCGCCTTTTCCCTTTCCACCCAGATCTCGAATCGAGAAGTCCCCCTGCGAACTAGTCGGCATTTCATCGACTTTGCAATCTAAGGTATCGAGTATGGTTTTATGTTAACTGCTCATACTAAAAGAAAGATTTTTCGGTTTTTGTCTGGCTCCTGTTTTTGTTGAAAGATATCGAGTCTCCAGGAGATTTCTGCTAGGGTTTTGTTTTTGTTTTTCGATTTTCGTACGTATACACCATCGAAATAGTTTTTCGATTGTTATGATTTCGTGTAATATTTATAATGTACATTTCCCCTTTCATTCGATATGGTTGCAGCTTTTATAAATGAGGTCGACGCTTAAGAAAATAAGATGTTACGCTTTAAAATTTGTCATGCTCTGCTTAAGTATTCCCGCTCGCTTAAGAAAATGGGTCTCGCTTTAACATTTCATATCTCTCAGATAATAACTCGAGCGGTTACTCGCTTTAAAACCTTATATTTCCGCTTAAACTTTTTTGTCAACATCGCATGTCGAATGTGTTGTAATTGTCGCAGCTTGTGATTACGGCGGTCGAACCCTAGTTAACGGGCGTACGCTTATTCGACACCGGCCATGAGAGACCTTAGTTAATCTGAAAGATAATACTGACCCCCCAAGACCGGGAGATTATTCGAATGACACCGCTTGCGCTGCTCATCGAAAGTCGAAGTTATATACCAAGAGAGGGCCTTTCTTGATTCTTCTTTTGAAAAGACGTACGTACGGTCGCACCAATAAATTCAGGATCGGGAAAAGCCTCGCCGAGCTTCAGCCCTCGTGGACGCGACACTCGCTCTTGGTCCGCGGTATGCATGGCGACGCAATCGTGTTTTAGAAGAAGAAAAACCCGCTCAGCGCTCGAAGGCGGTATTTATCAAAAACCCACGAGAGACACGCAGGACTCCATCAAGAGCATTCTCAGAGCAACTTGTTCGATAGAAGGGTAAGAAGATAATTTTTTTCAAACTCACGACGACGCATTCCTGGGTACAATCCTCTTCCCAAATACATCATGCTCGGTTCCGAATCGATCGCTGATTACGCCGACGATCTACTAGCCACGGGGCGATACGCATGGGCGCAGCGACGCAGTAAGTGGCTTATGGAGGATATTCCTGCAAGTACGCCCGAGTGCAAGATAAACGCTAGCGGAAGAAGCACTCAACACAGTGGTACATTAAGGGGTCGCTTTGGCCGCGCTTTAACGTCCCTGGGTTTTACGAGTCGACCGGAACGGGGAAGAAAGTCCGCTTTGGTAAGGTCCCAAGGATCGCTGTATATGCGAAAGTACTCATCGGAAGTAAGTTACGGCTACCGCAGCATGCACGCTCCTTACCTCGCGATTAAGATATGTTACCTCGGGATACTTAAGGAGGGAGCAGGCCGTCCACGACAAAAAGGTGCGTCATAGCGGGTTAAGATTTGCGATCAAGAACGTGGTCTCTGTATATCTCAATGTCAATTTTGTTTTCGAATGTAAACCTGGACATTCAATTCATTGTTTTCGCTTCTGAACAATACGACTAGTATATCTCAATGTAAATTTTGTTTGCTTTTCAATCGTAAGGCAGTGTTAAATTCCATCTCGGGCCATTTCATTGTTTAATTTACGTCTGTAATTGTGTACATTTCCGCTTAATTGTTTAAATATATCATATATCGCTTTTAAACATCAGCTTGAAATATTTCAAATTACAACAGTATCCGCTTAAAAATAATAAACGTCTCTGCTTTAAATACATTCAATTCGTCAGAAGAGTAAGAGTTTAAATATGGAAAGTCGACTCATCAATACACAATGTTTCCTCGTCATCGGCTTACTATTTACAATGCCTAGTCGGCTACGATGGGCGCCATCATGAAAGATCGCTCGATCGTGATCGATCCACGGCAAGCCGCTACAACGTAACTCATGCGACATCAAACGCTCACGACTGATCCTCTTTTCGCTCCAGGGCCGCCCTAGTCGCCTTCGCACAAAGTGCCGCAAACGAAAGCTCACGATTTCGGGTCCTGTTAAACCTACGCCACCACCGTGATGCGCGACGGGTTGATTGTCTTGATTATGAAAAGTATTTTTGTTATACTCTTTCGATGCACGGCGCTTGAACGACAACCATCTACAGCCAAGATTCCACAACAATCCGATGCTTTTTCGCTCTTTATGCGACTTTGAAGTCAAAATTCCTTTTCGATCAGCACTGATTTCGAGCACATCCTCGAAATGTTCGACACTCACAAAACGTCTGTCCAATATCCATGACAAGACTTCTGTAACGATCCGACGAGGAAGGAAGACATCCCACACCGCCGTGGTCACCACATGGGACGAATCTGAGCACTCGCAGTAATCAATTCCCCCGCCAACACTTCACCAAATAAAAAGATCAATACGTTAAGTTTGAGAATATAATGTTTGACTGATAATGACAATATTTAAACGTTAAATTAAATACTTAGCCAGCTAACTAATAACGTAAACGACTAGTACAAGACGTTAACTCAGTGACTTTTGACATATTTAAACAATAAACGACCCCTGCACAACCGGAACAATTAAAAAGAGAAGGAACTTATAACGCAGTAAAACTCGCTTTCATTAGAATTCGGCAATGACACATTTTTCTCGCCCCGACGACAAGATCAACTACAGAGACATTCGAAGATGGAGCTGACGCGACCATCCACCGGAAGTCAACATCGCTTTTCATCGGGCAAACCGCTCTATATCCATCCGTGTGATGAACTTAACCTCGACTGGAGATACTTGAGACCCCTATCGCCACATATCTCAGTTTAACACCAACTCCCAAGAAGTCTCGAGCCATGAACATTAGCACTCTTCCCTCCCCGTCAATCTAGCAATACCACAAAACTCTCCATAATATATCGTCGGAAAAGCAAATCGACAAACCAAAACTGAAATGAAGAACAAAAATAAGCCGAAGAAGAAGAATAAGGAGAAGAATATGTAAACAACAAACAGCAGTTAGATAGGCAAACACAAAAAGTGCATATATATCACTGTCGCGATGAAGACAAAAAAGTGCATAGAGGTTAGACTAGACGTGATGTGATTGGGCGGTGTTTTTCTCTCCATCCCAAGGGCAAAAAAGAAAAAATATATGCTAATCGTCACGATGAAGACGATTGTCATCGCTCGACATGAGTATCTGCTTAAACGCTGCTTTTTATGTTTAAACGGATACATATAGTGTTTAACATAACGATTCATCGGGTTTAAATAAAGTCTATATCATGTAAAATAATACGTAAAACGTTTAAATATAGCTGACTTAACCGCTTTAAAATATATGTTATTATTTAAATCAATGCTTTCAACGACATCGCGTCAAGATGGTACTCTCCGGGTCACTGCTTAAAACATATTTACGTATTTTCTTAAACACCGTTGTCATTGTTTAAAGAGTAACTTGAGTATTGTTTAACTTTTTTCTATTGTTTACAACGACGCTCTTTTGTTTCCCACATTGTTTTTAATAGGTCTCTCGCTTAAATTTCGTAAGTTCACATTCAAATAAAACATCTCGTTTACAACATTTACAAAACATTTTACAACATTTACAATATTTACAACGCCCTCCTGACTGACACTCACGACTCAACCCTCGTGATAATCGAAAACAAGTGTACGTACATTCGAACGCTCACGGCTGCATAATACGCGATCAACTCGAACTCGCACAACGCATAACATTAAAAAAGGTTAAACAAACACATTCATGAAAAACGACTATTAATCAATGTGTCATGGTCGGACTTGAGCTAAGATACCTGATAGTTAAACACGTAATCGTAATAGTCAGTACATCGACGTAATGTTCTTAAACGATGAACAAAAAGTCTCAAGTGATAAATATCAATCCGACCTTAAAGGATGTTTTCCCTCGATCTCCCTCCTCTGAGAATCCTCCGCAATCACGCTAATACATGAAAACTCTTTTCTTACCCAAGTCGAAAAGCTCGCTAATTGCTCGCCTGCCATCCATCTACGGAGAATCCTCTCGATTCGTGCAATTATGCAGCATTTTCGGCTGAGTGAAAAGATAGTTTAACTTTTGCTGACATTACCGATCGATTCTCAAGATAAGGAAGGAGGTTCACAAACATCCTTTCAGATAGAGTGGTTAGTCCACTGGGAAGAGGAGGAAGAGGAGGAGGGGAGGAGGAGGAGGATGAGGACGACGAGGAGTTGTCATGTACATGGAAGGGTTCTTCCTCGTTATTTATGGTGCTGAAGTCCACAAGGAGGTCGACTCTTCATATCCGAGAAAAATTAAACGCACGAGTGGACGCATATCGATCGACGACAACGAACCGGTGTTCGGATATTTAGGTATCGCGGCATAAGAATTAACGGCCATTAATTTTCATGCACTCTGGATACCATAACCTCGCCACCCACCACGCTACACCCGCCAACAATCTCGGATCAAACGAAAAGATCACCGCTTTACGCAGACTTTGAGAATTTACATCGTTAATATGAAACGTATACATGTAAAAGATAATGTTAAACCCTGAGACTGACAAGTATTAAACTGGATATGTACAATTATTAAACATATTAGTAATATATTTAAACCCGGATAATAGCAAATAGTTAAAACATTATTTAAAAATATGTAAATAGATAACCATAAACGAGAAGCAACTTTTACAACGAAATGAACTCGCTTTTCAAACGAGACGTACAATGGCACACGCTCGCTTCGACAATAAAATCGACTACGTCTCATTCAAGACGAAGTCAGACTGACCAATCCGACTGGAAATCAACTTCATTTTCTCTGGAGAAACCGATTTATATATTTCGTATGATAAACTTCACCCAGACTACCACAAATGATCGCCATAATAAACACCGCGAATGGTCAAACCTGATAAAGAACGGGAGATTCTCACCAGTACACTGAAACCTAGCAGAATCGAAGTCGAACAACTCAAACGAGGAGAAACGAGGAGAACAACAAGATGTAATGCAACTCCTAGGCATTGCTTTATCGAAAACCAAGCGAAAAGCTCAAAAAGGTCTGAACATGATGCGATTTTAGCTTTTCCTTTCCCACCATTTTCAAGCTAAAAACTGGGATTTCACAAACACTGAATCTATCTGAAAGTGAACTGTAGGGGTAAAAAGGAAGCTTAAACACTAACTGAGCCATCGGGTCTGCGTAAAAGTAGGAGGGGTTTTTGGGAAGTTTTTGAAAAATTACGATGACTTAACGAGTAATTTTTCTTCCTTATTTTTATTTATAAACTTATTTTTTATTTTTGCTTTTATAAAACATTTTTTGTTGTTATTTTTTATTTTTGTTTTTTAAAAAAATATTTTTATATTTGAGAAATGAGTTTTAAAAACAATGAAATGCAGAAAGTTTTTGTTATAAAATTATACATTGTTAAAAAAAATATTGTTTCATATATATATATATATATATATATAAATGTATATATACTAACAAGAACCTCATGATCTATTAACATTTGGTTTATCATGTAGAGTATTTTTTGAAACTGATTTGCTATACACATTTTTTAAATTTCTAATCCCCTATAGATAATCAAAGTGAAAACAAAAGCACATAAATAATACATAACCAAATTTTTTTTAACAATTGTAAAAAAAAACTAAAATTACTAAAATTAATAGGGATATATAATTATGTGATGTTATAGGGGTGTACATGCAAAAATATCCTTGTTTGATACCAAGTTATCCTTGCCCTTCAATGGAAGAGCCAAGCTCCAAACAGAGAACAACAATGGTGGTAGGGGTTCTCTTCTCCCCACTCTCCTCCCTCTGTACACCGTCTTCTCTCGCTGCAACCCCACCCTCACATCCCTCACCATTGCTCAACATCCCCTCCATCTCCTTCTCCACTGACAAGCGCCGCCGTTCCACCTCTTTCCGCTGCTCCGTGCACGGTTCCACCGCCAGAACCTCTTTCCCCACTCCCGAGAACTCTGAAAGTTGGGACTCTGAGGATTACCAGATCTTCCTCAAAGGCGGCGACCAGGTCATCTCTGTCCTCCAGGAGATGCTCAAGCTGGTAGTCTAATTGCTCATCCAAATGCCAGCCTTTTTCCATTTGTGATTCTAATTTACTTTTCTCTTGATACTTTTCTTTGATCTAGCTTGAAGACATGGATATGGATGAGGACTCGGAGAAGGCGGCGGTGCAGGTGGTGGCACAGGGAGTGGTGGGCAAGAGAGTGGATGAGATGGAGACTGGATTTATGATGGCTCTTGACTACATGATTGGCGTTGCTGAGAAGGATGGGGATGATCAGGTTATTGTTATCTTGTGATCGATGTCTCATTTTCTTTCTTAGCTTTTTGTTCTGTGAGGGCTATTGTCAAAATCTTCTTTGTGCTCACAAGTGATGAACTGACGCGTGTTGATTTTTGTTACCTTTCGGTTCTGCATTCTCGTTTGTCATTCACATAGTTGGAAAACGAAAGTTTAGTTACAAAGAAATTACTTTCTGTGGAAAATTTGATGTAGCTGATGAAACTTACACATCAATGTCCCTAATGATCTTCTGTTCTTCTTTCATGTAGGATGCTGTTGAAACTTATTCTTGTAGAGCTAACACATTTAGTTGGATTGATGATTATTTGATGCAAAATTTCGTTCGAGTTATACTGCAATTAATCTTGTGAGATACTAGGTTTACTGGTCTATATGATAGTTTGTGCATTAGAAACTAGTTTAGAAACTACATCCTTGAGATATGTAAGCATCCAACTTGTTGCACATGATTCTTTGATGTGGCAACTATATAAAGATAATGCAAAATGGGAAGAGATTCCTATACCTGATATCATTTTGAGCTGGAAGATTGATGAGGGCAATATATTGGCATATCAATGGCGGGTTGAGTTATTATTCAGTTTGTACTCATTCAATGTCTTTAGTTTATTCTAAAATCTGCATTTTTCTGATTGAATTCATTGTTCTTGCTCATATAGCGCAAGTCTCTTTTGGAGGTGATCAAGCAAACAGTCTTAGACCATCTTACCAAGAAGTGCCCCCCACATGTGAGTCCAGTCTCAGTATTTTGTTGGTAAACTGATTTTAGTTCTGAGAAGTAACTGAATGAACACTGGTTATAGGTTCAAGTGATTGGCCTACTTTGCCGAACTCCTCAAAAGGAAAGTCGGCATGAATTATTGCGTCGGGTAGCTGGAGGTGGTGGTGTGTTCAAAGGCGAAAACAGCACCAAGGTTCATCTCCCCGGAGCAAATCTGGATGACATAGCTAAACAAGCTGATGATTTATTGGAGGTATGCCTCATTTTAGGTGTTTGGTTTGTATTTAACAAGGTAGTATTATTGTGTTTGACATTGAATTATTGGAGGATCTAATGATACTCAATGGGCTATTTTCTCTACCACCTAAATCCGGTTTACACCTCTCCGGAAGGATTTTCTATAAATATCAAAACTAATGGAAATTATATGGTGTGCTTATCCTATAATTCACAGTGGCAATAAATTCATGCCGATCCTTGACCAAACATTTCTTCTCTTTATAATACCAGAACCATGGTTAGGATCTCATTCTGACCACTATAAATTATGCTTCTTATAATTTAGTTTATATTTTCTGCATATGCACTTTGCTTATTCCCATGATCTGTACCGTTTTTGCTTTGATCTTGACACATGATTGTTGGAAACTAAACAATAATTAGTTGTCAGATTATTTTCACAGCCACTTATGAGCTTTTTGGCAATCAAGATAGAGGACCATATTGTTCAGTGAGATGGAGTACATAATTGAACAAGAGTCTAACTAATTCATTGAATTGGTACTTTCCTGAGAAACTATTGTTTTTGTGAGTTGTGGTGTACAATTTTTGCAAACTGCCTTCCAAAGGTAAAGTAGACATTGTTTGATTGAGGACCTGCAAAGTGATTCTTTCTTAGAAGCAATAGTACCTTGCGTATTGACAAGTACCTATTGAGATTGATAAACTGTCAGGGGCTTATCAATTATTGATTCCTCTATAGCCCAAAAGGTTTAGAATTTTCTCTGTTAACTGGATTTTCATCCTGGAGTAGGATGATCGAATAATACACTCTTATCACCTTGTTGAGTATTTTCATCTTTTAGAAATTTCAAGTAAATGAATCAGTATCCCCACTTGACCTGTTAATTTCCCCAACTTTTATGTATTCCTTTTGTAAAGAAAAGTTGTAACAGATGTAAAGATTATGCACAGTGAGAATTCTGCTCAATTATAGTCATATTATAAACTTTAAGAACCACGGGCCTTGTTGATTTTACACCTGCAGACAATGGAAGCCAGACCCACTATTCCAGATAGAAAACTCCTTGCAAGACTTGTGTTAATCAGAGAGGAAGCCCGGAATATGATGGGTGGCGGGTTACTAGATGAGAGAAATCATCGTGGTCTTAGCACATTGCCTGAAGCTGAGGTATGCTGTCTGCTTCCTTTTTAGTCTTTCCTTGTCTTTCAAGACATATTTGTATGAATTTACATTCATAGGCCCACTTATGTTAATAATGGAAATGTCAAATATGGTTTACTGGATTTGGTTGTAAAGATACTCTATGGTTTCCTTTTTAATGTGATAGTTGTAGATGAAGAAGGAACCTCCTTCAAGTGCATGTTTTGGCTAGCTTACTTGTTCAATCTATACTCTCATGTGAAAGAAATTAATTAGATCAGTTTGCTTAACACTTCACATATTTTAATAAACATATTAGTTTAGCTGCAGATGTCAACATCCTTGTGACATCTGAAAAAATAGATTCAAGTAAAGAAAATCAGGTTTTTGTTGCAAAGAAGCTCAATAAGCTAATGTAGTAAATGCTGAATTCTCAAACTCCACTGGTCTTAATTCAAAACTAAAAAGAAAAGCCATTGAAATTTTAAAATAAATAAATAAATAAAACTAATCTAGTTTTTATTTGTCATTCATGAATTTGTGCTAATGCTATTGTTCTTGCCTGTGTTTTTCTTGGCTCACAAGTGAAAATCTATTGCTTTTATTTCTATGTTTGGTGAATGAAATGGATGCAGTAAATGCCTGTGCATATATTCATCTCTAAACTCATAAATTCTGCATTAGCTGAAAGAAAAATGAGGAACTTGGATTAACATGTGTCATACTCTGTGACCAGGACTCTTCAAACAACTCAACCATCTCTGAGAATTTTATCTTGATTAAAAAAATATATATATTTTTTGGTTTCATTTTGATTTTAAAGAAATTGACACCTCTTTGTGTGATCTTGTTTGATTTTTAAATTCAAAGTAGATGCCATTTACCTGCTTATCAGAATTATGATTTTTTTTTTTTCATCATTTTTGTTCCCTTTTCCTTTCATTGAGGATCAATGTAAATGCAGGTGAATTTCTTGAGCAAGTTGGTGGCCTTGAAACCAGGAAAACGTGTCCAAGAAATGATCAGTAAGGTGATGCATGGGAAAGATGAAGGTGCTGACAACAATTTCAATTTAGATGAAGATCTTACAGAGGAACAGCGGACGGTGGGCGGGATAGCAGGAAGAGTAAGTTTTCTCATTGTTAAATTTGCAACATCCAGCTAGTCAGCCTTCATAAATTTCGGTTATATCAAAGGGAAGCTGATCGTATGGTGATAAATACTAACCTTCTGATCCTTGCAATCCTGCCTTTCTCAGGGAAGTGTTTCAGGTCGTAAAGCACGGCCTGTTCGTCCGGGCATGTTCCTGGAGACTGTTTCCAAGGTGTTTCTATTTTGAATTTTGGATCCTTGTATTTCGGGAAATTCTTTAAAAAAATGTATATCAAACAGATGTAGATGGATCTTTTCTAATTCTTATATGGTGTAATAATTATATCACACAAAATCAACACGCTAAAAATTTCTCTAATCTTTCATTCGCCTTGTTAGGTCTTGGGTGGAATCTATTCTGGCAATGTATCAGGTATAACAGCACAACATCTAGAGTGGGTAAGTTCCTCACCTTTGACAATAACTGTTTTCTCTCTTTGGAATTTAATTCACAGCTTGTTACCTTGCACATTATTCGCTGGTTCTCAGGTTCATCAGAAGACCCTTCAAATTCTTCAAGAAATGGCCTTCTAATTCCATATCGATAGTCGTTACCCGAGAGAGAGCTCAGTGCTTCTCCCTGACCTTGTGGTTCATGAAGTAAAACAGTTCCCAAACCAAGCAAAGCAGTTGGTAAATAATATTCATCATCTAAATTCATGTCAACACAACCATATTTGCTGATCATTAACCACATGTGTGTTCTTGCCCAAAGGCCCTGTGCCAAAGTTCAGAAATCAGTAACTGTAGCTGATCTAATGGTCTGTTTGAATACTGTGGATTCTTTGGCGGACTTGTACTGCTTTAGGTTTTGTCTTGTCTCTGCCAGACATGCCTACCCAACAGCAGCAGATAGTGTTATTGAAGCCCATGAGAAGCTTCAATAAGACTATATCTTATATGATATGCAATGTCCCTGTTGAAGATAACAAGGAGGCCCAAGACTTCAATCATAGACCTATTGCTGCAAAGTATGTTTATCAAATTAGAACTCACTTTGTCTCTTATAATGGCACAAATGTTCTCTTCTAGTTTCTTCCATCTTTTTTGTTATATGCATGACATATCAAGTTGGTAAAATTATTGGAAGGTGCCACTTTGTTGTTCCACCATTGGATGATGGTTTGTGAGATTATGTACAGTGGAAAATTATATATATATATAATATATATATATATGAGTGCGCATCATCTTATTGTGAATTTTTTTATTTGAGTTAATATATTTATAAATAATAATACAGGAAAAAATGGGATGCACAAGTATTGTTACTATTTCAACTCATTCATTTTCTCAAGGATGCTTTTTAATATCTAAGTATAATATATATATATAGTTTCCCTTTTCCTGCTGTTCCTTATAGATGTTAGATTCTTGCAAATGTAGTCATGCCACTATTATTTTATTAATTTACAATTTTACGCATGCAGAAGCCAAAATATGAGCATCTTGGATTGTCCTTAAAGAAGATCTTTTGTGCAGGAGGATGTCCTACCAATGTTGGCCCTAGAGGCTATTAGTCGGAGCCTATGAAGTTTCTAAATAATGTGCATTGTAACTTGTAAGTGAGACAAAAGTAGCGATGCAGACATTGACCTATAATTAATCATTGATTGATTAACCAGACTGAGGCATTTTGTGTATATATAACTCTAATATAATAACATGCGAAAAATTCACACTTAAATCTAATACATAACAATCCAATATATATATATATATATATGTTAACTTACATGTGTATGACTGATGATTAAAATTTTAGAAACAAAATTAATTATGGGGAGAAAAATGAAGAAGCTAACACAGATACTAGTGAAAAAGAACAAAACAATAGCATTGAAAAAAAGAAAGATAAAAAAAACTTAAAAACAAATAAAAAAAGCACAAAGATTAGATAGTACACATGAGGGACTTAATGGTAATTCCAAGAAGGGTCCGGAAGCATCCGATGGGTGGAAGCCTGGAGGAGTACTACCTGCATGTGTGTCCTTTGGAGAAAAGGATCTCAGAGCACAGCTATTTTTCATACTCTTTTGGCACTTAGTCCTTAAATATTTATATATTTCTCTGTGTATATATATACACCACTTTGTACCTTTTTCCCACTAAACACCACCACCACCACCTCTTTCTTTCTATGCAACTTCTGCAGACCCCAAACCCTAATCACCTCTCATTCCTTATCCCTTGCCAACAACCATGGCCATGAAAAGACCTAAAAAAACCACCTATCTCTTCTTCTTCTTCCTATCCACTCTCCTCTTCTCCACTCTACTCTCCAATATTCCAGGTCATTTCCCTAGCTTTTTTATATATCTTCTTCATATATATTAATAATAATAATAATATATATATATATATATATGTCCATCCCCACTACTTACATTCTTCTTTCTTTATCTTCAGGTATTCATGCTGCAGATAAACTAAATGTGAGACTTCTCTGCATATGAACTTAATTAGCTATGCATGCATGCCATGCCATGCCTTCTTCTTCTTCTTCTTCTTCTTCTTCTTCTTCTTCTTCTTTTTTTGTTTAGTGATATATATATAATGTGGTTATATGTTTTTGTGTTTGTTTGGATAGAATGTGAGAAGGTTGATGATAGGTTCAATGGCTCCTACTTGCACTTATAATGAGTGTAAAGGTTGTAGATTCAGGTGCAAAGCTGAGCAAGTTCCTGTGGATGCTAATGACCCTATCAACAGTGCATACCATTACAGGTGTGTTTGCCATGGTTGACATGGCTTGCATGGTATTAATTTAATTATACTAGTTTCTGTTTCTGCTTGTGCTCATCATTCAGATATAGTTGAGCATTGTTTTTCTTAATTTTCTCTGCTTCTGCTTTTGGACATTTTGTAATATGTTGTCCTCTTCCTATATGTACTCTCTTTCTTTTTAGTGTTTAATTTCAGAGGTTTTATTTCTACTCTCTCTCTCTCTCTCTGTGCATGTTATTTTCCCATGAGATTAATAAATCAATAATAGCATGAGGTCTAAGATAATTCTTTTATATATCTTCTTATATGTGTACGTATGTATGTACATATGCATAATGTATGTATGTATGTATATACGGAGAGAATGTAATATAGCATGTATTTTGAGGCTTACATTATAAAAACTATAGTGAAACCAAAGTTCATGTAATTGATATATTCATGATGAAAATTAAACAAAATAAATATTTTAAGTTCAGAATTTGAATGATAGCTCACATTCATAAACTTAATGATTTTTTTAGGCATATTATATATTTTCACATTTACCGAAATAAAATATGTAAAAAAAACTTAAACCTTGTGGTTTATCCATTTTTTTTTTTTAAAAAAAAAAGCAATAGGGTCCATGAAATCATGGAGAAGATGGCCAACAATCAGAGGCTAAGGTTGTGTTTGAATTGAAAGAAGCGCATGAATGCATGCATGTATATATCATGCATGTTCATGTTCTAGGACCATCCCAAAATTCCGGATGAACCTTTTGGTAATTGGTAGGACCATGATACATGCCACGCCACTTACTAGAGACACCAACCACTGTTATCACATGTGAACTACTCAGAAATAATTCACTCTTGGTAGACCCCCACCGACCACCACGCATATATATATATATATATATATATTTACATTTATATTTATACTACGAGCTTGAGCTACTTCAGTCGCTAGAGGTTGTAAGTGGTTTGAGTGAAAAGAATTTATCTTTTTCTGATTGATTGATTTGCACTTATTGTGGTGTTATTTCATCAGACTTATGTAAAGAAAGATCAAGTAGTAGCTAGATATCATAAACAAATCCTGAAAGTGTTAGGCATGTATCCATCAACATTCAACAAGAATGTGCATCTTCTATCTTTGTGTGGTGATCGATATGATCAATTTTTTAGCCAACGACTAAATGGTTTATTAATATACGGGTCACTAATAGAACTCTATATCGAATGATGAGAGCTCGATTCTCGGCTAAAGACACATTTTTGAGAGATGTGAGCGGTGGTTGTGTGCGGGTGGTCCTAATACCTATGTGTTGTTTCACCGAGATTTGTGTATGTCCCTGATAGTTTAACATGACTTTCGGGTTATCTTTTTAAAAAACATGATCATCTCTTAAAAACTTTTTATGCCCTCCATATTATATATGCACAATAAAGTAATTAATTTGATGATAAATAAAGGTAATGGAGTAATTGTAGTACATGTCACTGTCCTTGATAAGATGGATGGCATGGGAACGTGCCTCTTAGTATTATTCATTGCACAAATTTCAATTGATGGAATGATCATGAAAAGATGAACAAGAAGAACATCAACTCATAGAATTGGATGTTGATGAATATGATGACATGCAAAGAATATTTGTAAAGGGAAATAATTCTAAAGAATAACTAATTTAGAGAATATCTATATATATGACTATATATCCATATCCATATCCATATCCATGTTTTTAAAATAAGATTTAGCAAGTTTTGACATTGTTTCCATTGATTATATTATTAATAAAAATATATATCATTCAATTTAAATGGGCCCATTAGAATACATAAATCAGTAGTTGTTTTTATATTGTATAATTCAATTTCTGTAAGTTAATAAATGAATCAATTTTATAGGTTATGTGATATCACATTTCTCTCTGTACTAAAAAAGTAGAGGGGTTTGATTTCTACTCATGACTTTTCACTTGTCATGATTCTTCAAACTAAATAAATAAATAATTAAAAATTCAATTGAAATAAACACAAGCTCATCTAATAATTTAAATTGAGTATAAAGAGTTTTGTAATATATAGCACATGATTTGTGGAAAAAAAGTTACTTTGATTGTGAAAAGTGAGAGCTATTATTAAAATTATTCTAAACATATTATTAGATATATTATAATAAATATTATATTCTAATATAGAAAAGTAGACGGTGGGTAATACCATTAACTAACATATAAAATATTAAAAAGTTAACTTTCTTTTAAAATATAATTGTATATGTATGCAGAGTGTTTATCCATATATTACAAATATATATATATATATATATTATCTGACTTATTTTCCATGCTATTACTTATAGGCTTCGTTAAAATACCAATGGTCATCATTACCACTTTTTTGCCCTTAAATCGCTTATAATTCATATGTTTTTCCCGAATCATTATCTCTCCTCCACTAATAAATAATATATAACAGAAAACATATTCAAAGATATTCATGATAATAGATATTTTACATATATATATATATATATATATCAGAAAAATAGTGAAAAAGGGATAACAATCATAAATATTGGCTTAGTAAAACTTTATAAATGTGTAACTAAATTAAAAAATTAGATCAATAAATAAAAATAAATCAACAGTGAATGTCAACTGAGACAAGAATTAAAAAACAGCAAAGAATAATCATAAGCAATAAGAAAAAATTTACAAGGAGATTAAAAAATTAGACCACAAAAACAATACTGTTAACAAGACTAATTAAGAAATCTAAAACTGTCCCATCAAAATAATCCTTCTGATGTGAGTTGAGATTTTCTGAAAGAGATTGCAAATTAGCTGTTGATCTACCATTAGTTGTATCAGTTACATAAAATTAAATGATTAATATGAATAATTAGGCCCAAAACAAAAGAAAAAAAAATTAAGAAAAAACTGGGACCATCTTCAGTTTATGATGATAGAGATGAGAGGGAGCATTTTGTTAGTAGGATCCAACTGGATAACATCTAAGCAAAAGCTATTGCTTATTAATATAGTCAGCTATCTTATTTATTAAAGAAATTAATCAGAGTACTGTTTTCTTTTTCATTTATTTTATGATTCATCCCAATGTTTTTTATTAAAAAAAATGTTGTCAGGTCATATGGATTCCTAACAACAAGAACCATATATATATATATATATATATAGATAAAATTTGATTTTAATCTCTTGCCAAAGTGAACTCATGATGTTTGTGATAAAATTAGTACTGGTAGTTAAAATGCAGCAATTTAACAAACCACCAAACAAACAAATAAAGGAAATGAAGTCTTTTACTTTGCTTTATTTCACATATACATATATATATATATATATATTTATATATATAAAAGAAATTAATATACCTTGATTCTTCCTGAATCAAACTGAGAATATCTTTTAGTGTTGAATATAAAATACAACAAACCAGAACAATGCATGATTTATACACCCACACACAGAGACACACACATCAACAACATAAAACAAGAAAGCATAAGAAAGAAGCCATGAAACCAGTTTATAGAGGCCAATATTGGTAGCACCTTCAGAGGTTTGTATTACCATTATTAGAAGAATGATGGACAGTGTTCTTGTTCCTCATGGAAGAAGAAGAAGAAGAAGAAGAAGAAGGCATTGTGCAATGGTGAACAGGATACTTGGAAGCATACAACTCCATTTTCCTCAAAACAGCTTGACCAAGTGAGGGTAACTTGCTTTGAATTCCTTCCATCTGTATTAATTGTTGGGTAGAAATGACCGGTTGGTTACGGTTATCCGGTTAGACCTTTTTATTATTATTATTATTATTATTATTTTTATATTCCATTCGACTTTCCGTGAATAATGAGTGTTTTTTTTCTTATTTTTAATTCCTTTTAATAATAATGCTTTATGTTATCACTGCCTTAGCTAAATATTTAAGAATTAATACTTATATGTCATCACTGCTTCATTTCATGCTTTTTATTGTTTTACCTGCCGTAGTTTTGATTTGAACTTTATTTTAACATTAAAAAAAAAAAAACTTTGATATTTTATAATATCTAAATGGTAATAATAAGGTTTAATTTGTTTTACAGTGAATGGAATTTAGTTAATTTTCCATGAAGTATGTATGTTTTTTCCTTTGCATCTCGGTCATGGGGAAAATACCAAAACAGCTACATTGTTAGTTCCATCTTAGAAGATAATTAATATAAATATTATAATAAATAATATTTTGGTTTTAAATTTAATTTAATTTTTGTGTAATAAGATCCTTCAAACTCAGAGGAGGTGGAAAGCTCAATGTAATGCATAATATAATTAAATAACAATAATAATAAATTATAGAGGAATTGTTTTAGTACTGAGAATATAGTTAAACATGGAGTATAAGATAAACAGTAATATCTATGAAACATATCATATATAATGGAATGGGTAGTATAGTTATTAAAAGAACATTTTCACAATAAGATGAAAAGTTGGAGATTTTATTATTTAATTTAATTAATTTATTTATTTGAAGCATGCTCCACGAAGGAGCTATTGTTAATTGAAACCAAGTCCTTGGAAGAAAGGAAAAGACAAGTGGGGGACTAGTTATGAGGGACCATCCTCACAAGTGGGAAAAAAATTAGTGGATGGGATTTCTCTTCAATATGTGTAAACATATCCATGCATTAAAAGATTGGTTAATGGGTGTAATTATAGTAATCCTCTGTATTAATTACAAAAGTTAATATTTAATTGATTGTTACTAAAAAGATATTGAATTGAGGTCAAACGATCTGCAGAAAAGTTGTCCACAATTTTTACTCTTCATTTTCCAGGTTAGCTGTCATGAGTCTTTGGTGTTAACCTGTTAAGTCTTTATATGTTTTTACCTGTTGGAACCCATCAATTTCATGTCGAGATCAGAAGACATTGTTTCTGGAGTGGTGTAAACTCACTAGTACTGTTTTGATTTAATGACATTTTTATCACTTGAACTAATTTTTATCGATTATATCCCTGTTATTTATTTATTTATTTATTATTTATTTATTTATATAAGTATGACACGATTATATTCGAGGTAGGTATAAATATAAAGTTAATCGCCGAGTATATTTGTCTTTGCATACGTGTTTATGGATGTCGAACACTGGCAAAATATGAGACCAGCATATGTGAGGATCTCTAAATATCGATGGAGAGAGTCATTTACTGTCTTTGCCTATGTCTTGTAAAAACTTGATAAGATAAATAAAAATAATTAATTAAAAAGGATATGATCGTATTCTTTGATATATTCACCTTATGAGTCTTGCTTTTCTTGCTCTCTTTGTTATTCATTTTATTTTTATTAATTTATAAAATAATGAGAGGCAAAATTACCAGCTTTAAATAGTTATGATGAGAGTCAAGTGTTTGTTGTACTCAGGGTCCCACGTGCATGCTAATAAGGTCATAAGACAAGTTCGAACCCTGACTCATGCAGTGTTACTGAAACACTCTTAGCATCCGTTTCATGCATGTAAGAGCAATTGTTCACTATATATTTATGATAAAACTATTTTATTTTATTATTAATTTTAAAAGAAGCATACCTATTACTTACGAGTCACAACAAAATTTTAATTTTCAATTTCACAACCATGTAACAAGGAAATTTTCAAAAATTTAAAGTTAAATACCATTATTTATGTGGAAAATATCGTATAAACGACTTATAAAAATCTATTTTAAAGTCTCAAAAAGCTTCTAATGTAAATATTTCTTAAAATAAATTTTAGTAATTGCCATAGTTTATGACACACACATTGCTTTTATATCCACCGTAAACAAATCTAAAACATCAAAAGAGATAACACATTTAACAATAAATCAATCAAACTCACATAAAAAGCAACATGGGATGGAAAAACAACATTTTAAATAAATAAATAAATAAATAAATGAAACATTCGGATTTGCAACTACCACAAAAAGTGGTGGCCATATTTCAAAAAGTTAAGAACCATTTTATTACTTTCAAATATATATATATATATATATAAAGGAAAAATTGATGTTGATGGAGACATCACTAAAGGTTGAAAGAGTCATCCAAACGTGCAGAAATGTTTAGTCTTCCAAGTTGAAGTTGATGCGTGCTTGACTAACAAGAAAGACCACAAATTCTGCCTCAGAGGATCCACGTATTTGCTTGAACTAGTACACACGTCTCCCATTAAAATAATATTTGTTTAGCTCCACAATAATTACATATATAGTATTCAAAGGTTGAAATATGTATATATATAGTGTGTGTTTATATTATTCAAAAGGTTTTATTATTAGAATAATTTGGTCACATTTACAAATTACTACACTAGAAAACTTGATTAAATTTTATAATTATCTCTTAATGACATCACATTGTTGATTTCTTTTCCACTCTCAAGATATTAATTATGACAAAATAAAAATAAATAAATTGATGATATCTTTTTCAGAATAAAAATTTATTTAGAAAATATATATATATATATATGTTATGAAATCCTCTTAGATTTTAAAGATAATTATCTTATTTAGTAATTTAAAATTTTCTCAAAAATTATAAAATCAACTAAATCAGCCATCCTAATTTTCTAAAATTTTAGTGATTTCAAAAGATACAAAATAAACACGTCATAAATTGATAAAAGGGACTTTCAATGATATAATATAAAACATGAAATTATACTAATAAAGCAGCATCATAAGCAAGAAGCCAGCAAATATACAAGGTGGATTAGTATGTACATGCATTTGTTCTTAACTTCCCTTGTCTCTCCTTAGTAGTAGATTTTGCTTTTCTATCTGGCTTGGAATGATGATTATTTTATTTTATTTTATTTTTTAAAAAAAGAATGATAATGATATGATGCTAATTAAACAAACATTGACATAATAGATCTAATTTACAACTGATGAACATATGTTTATTTTGGGCAAAAACTAATCCACTGCTGAGAGACAAAAGACAGGACAGAATGAATATACCTGGAAAAGATACTTGGCTAATCATATTACACAATACACTGAATTTCATACTGTCACATTTTGCACAAAAGTTTTAGAAAGCCAACAAATGAGGTTAAACAATCAAAGATACATCAAATGAGGTTTCTTTGATATACAATGATATACACTGTTAATACGACAGAATTGCTACCAAAATTTAAGCTCATAAAGCTTTGAGACATCCGGCAAGCGAAACCGGAAAATACAACAGGTGTTAGACATTTTCTTTTTTGAAAATTCATACAGATGCATCTCCAGATGGAAATAAGGATGGTAGTCAGTTGTTTGTTAGAAGTTCCTCCTACCACGTTTTCCTGAATCGGAGTCACGCAACCTGTATGATATAGATGGAGGTGGTGGCTTTGACAAACCAATGGATTCGGGGATGTCGAGATCAACCTTTGTAGAAGGCCCAGCTGCTGCTCTTCTAATGTCTAGTCCAGGAAATTGGTGGACTTTTATCCTGGTCTTCTCAATCTGCAGCAAATTTTAAGACAGCTTTACAACAAGATAAATATATATGATCACACAAGAGTATAATGAGAAATTCAGACTATGGCATATTATAAAATGCCAGGTTAGTTGACTACACTCCAGAATAAAATTGCTAAATTAAGATTCACTTGTTTGGGTCTTCAATCCAAACCAGCCTACAGATGCACATACAGCAAAAGTATAATATAGTGTGAATTCAAGTGGAAGTATCTGAACAGTGGATTGAACAAGAAGAACCATATAATTCATAATCAGGAACTAAATTTGATGGATTTGATAATGTGCCATTCAAACCTTCTTTTACTCCATTCTCACCCAATAGAACAGGTATGGGATCGAAAGTCCATTTTAATTACACCCATGCATCTTCTAGCAGATCTGGATTCATGCCATGGCCTCCTGAATTGATTATGTAACAGTGGCAAATTCATTTTTGGGCAGGTCCAGTAATTGTCTAGACATCACATCACGTGCAATACAAAAGTCCAAACTTAGGGAAGGTCTAGTGGCCAAAAAGGATCAATAAGTAAACCAATGGCTTCTAAGAGCTCAAAAAATGCTAAGAATTGAATTTGCTTGCAACAGTAGAAATATTTTTATTGTACCCACATAACTTTTGACCTAGGAAAGAGAAAAAACGCACATTGAATTGGAGCTTGCTTAGGTAAAATAGTAAATTCTCCTTTGAACTTTCTTTTCAGGATACTATTAAATATTTCATGCCAAGAGATAACATTGCAATAAGGTTAGAGATGAGAAATGGCAGCAAAAAACATGTTCAAAGAAAAAAAAAACAGCAAATAATAAATATTAGATGAGTTTAAAGCCAATTGTAGTGCATAATGTCAAAATGCAATGGAGGAAAACTTCTTAATCAACAATCCACCATTTTCTTTCTGTACCAATGACATCAATGGCCAGGTGCCCATCATAAACTAAACTGAAGGTCCATACTTACAAAATTAATTCAAAGAGGAAACACGCATTTCCACCTCCAATGTAAACTTAATACCAAATGCCTGGATATTTTTCATGAGCACTAATTTTATACTCCAGTATGAACTACTTAGGTGTAAGGTACAATCAACCAAATAATATTATTTTGGCTTAGTTTTCTTGATCAGATGCCTTCACCTATTAGGCAGATCCACATTGAACAGAAGGACTACAGAGAATAGACCTTTCCTGGGGAAAAAATTTCAGGTAACTGAAGACTTAACAACTAGTGTCCACCAAGTAATGCATTTAGAAAAGCACTTACCATGACAGAGATTTCAATACAAAGCAATACACCACGTTTGGAGGCATAACTTAAAATAACTCTCTGCTAGATGCAAACAAAACATATCATCTAGTTATGAGTCAACCCAAAAGCTTAAGCTGATAGGATGAGAAACCTAGACACATACATTCAAGTCCAAACATATTACAATACCAATGTGAGACTATTAATTAGTCTAATAAACCCCAGTTATTCCAAGTTTCTTAAAAAAAATGGAATAATTAAGAATAGAAATAGTTTCTTTTTACAAAATTTAGTTGCATTCTATAGATTAATATAATCATTAATTAATACTAAAATTAACTTAATTGGGCTATGCAACTTGAATTTAAAAGCATCCATTTTAATTAGTAGACTTAAGTTTAAACCCTACTTGGGGAAATTTTGATTAATTCCTAATTGAAGAATGGAGAACTGAATTTAGTTGCTTTGACTGTTGGAGTAAGTAACCCATTCTGTTCCTTCTATTGCATTCTATCTCATCATATCCCATTCAATTCTATGGCATTTGAAAATCACCGTCCTCAATGTAAATCAGGGATACAACCTTGTCAATAGCCTAGGGGCTATTTACTTGCAACTAGCGAATTAAGAATTCTCAGATGATGTGCTAGCCGTGGGCCAAAGATACAATCATTGATTCTCCCCATAGGCCATAATTACCACGAGCAAACAACAATGACGAGGTACAGAATTTAGCTATGCTAGTAATATTTGTACGTGCTCTACTATTTTGCCCAAACCTAGCTAAGGAAGGATTACAGGGAATACAACACAAATATTTAATGATCGAAGCATTCATGATCAATAAAATAAATAAATAAATAAATAAATAAAACCCTTCCATTTCAATAGCTCAATGTCAGCTATCTTGATAATGAATTTCCTGCCCCAAAGATAAAAATTAGATGTGGCTATGTGAGCAAGGAGGGATTTGAACCTTCGACACCGTGGTTCCTAGCCATGTGCTCTAAACATTTGAGCTAGAGACCTCACCTCTCTGTCTATTGGATTTGTTCTAGAAAGCATCTTCAAAAAAGAACATTTCTTTTCCTCAATTATTACGAGCTAAGAAGATGTGAATGCGCTTTGCTCTCCATAAAACTATAAGCACAATGGGTTCCAAGGTGTGAAGTGGAAGAGAGTATCACACATTGATCGATTAAACAGAGTTTCAACAACTAAACTAAAGATCATTTTTTGGGGATCTTTCCTTTCTTAAAATGGAATGAACAAAAATAGAATCAGATTAATTCCCAAAATGCCTTTTTGAATCTTCCCCAATGTCCTGCCTATTTACGGAACATGAGAAACAGATGATTATTGAGCCAAAAGTCTTTTCTGGAAATATCCACTTTTTTGGAAAGACAAATAAGATATCTAGGCATGACGGCATCTTGATACCACCAAGAGCCAAAAAAAAAAAAAAATTTAATGAATTAAAAAAGAATTGAAAATTTAGATTTATGTTCAACGAATCACATCCGCAAGGAGAAAGTATTTTGTTTCAGTTTGACCTATAGTCACATAAGAAATAGTTGATGGAAAATTTTTAGGAACACTTTTCTATTGGGACCTGTTATAGGATAAAGATAATGTCTAGTTTAGGTTGTTAATTATATCCTTTATGGAAATAGCAAGTCAATTCGAAGAATTTATCACACAAGTAGTCAATTAGTTTGAACTTGCTTAATATTAAATTCAGACCAAGAACAAAATGATTCTATTGAAGAGGTTCGCACTTCTTTTTATTGATGTAAGAGCAAATGATCTAGGAGTATTACCAAAGTTTTTCAAAGAAGGATTACTTTGAATTAGGTTTGCTTCAAGTAATCTCTCCATCTGACTTTTTCCTTTAGTTTGTTGAATAAATATGCCACTTGGATTGACCACAAGTTAAAACATGGTTAGAGCACTCACCAAGGTTAAATCCACTATTAGTTCTTGAATCAAGACTCTTTGGTAAGTTTGGTCTTTGAACTCTAACATGGGTCTTTTCAGCTCTTGAACTATGAGGAATATTCACTCAAGATCCTTTGCCACAACACTATGAGTGTCATGAGCTTAAATACTATTTTTCATGACAAGGTGGACCGGCAAACTTACATGGTGTATGTGTCATGGACATTTCAATCTCTGTCATATCATCTCCACATGTCATGTGGTTAGTTAAATTTTATTTATTTTTGAACTTTTTAGTTGTTAGTGCAATAGCTTATGCGACATCAGCAATTTAAATAGCCACCATTAAAAATTCAAAACAAAATGCTGGGAGGCATAAATTGCTTGTTAATGTGAAGAATGCTAATAAAGAATGTCCATTAGGGAGTCGATGGTAATGCAAAATATCTGTGGGAATATTTGCTAGAAATGATGTATCTTCCTATGCCGCTTTCTCATTTTTCTTAAATAAGGAATGAGATTAATTATAGAAGTTTGATTGTATGAATAATGATGGTTATTACTGTGAAGATTTTTTTTTTTTATAATTATTTTTATAAATATCTCGAAGATTTGAGTTTTTTGTACGCTCTCTATACCGGTAATTAACGTGCATTTTTCATTAGGCATGGCTCACAAATGAGTTACACTTCAATTGCTGACATGGCATAAGTTGCCACATCAACAACTATATGGCACATGGATGATGACATAGCAGGAAAGCTCATTACATGTTATATGCCACATATGCTCCAAAATTGACATCATCAGAAATAAAAATAATATTTCAATCCACTTCATTCATGGTGTAATGGCTAGGGATGTTGGGTGAATATTTAAAATTACCCATTTTTTAGTTCCACCAAAATTGATTGAAGGGCTTAGGTTAAGCACTATTAGTGCACTTGCTCCTTTTTAGTATTAATTAAGTCAAAACTCATAATTACATTGAAAACTTGGGACAAAAATTTTCTCACAAATTCAGATTCAGATTCAAACCCCTTCGTCCAACTTATCACATTTTATTCCAATGACAACCGAAAAACAACCATAATTTTTTAGTTTATTCTTCAGCTTTTAGTTTTTTTTGCATATAACAAAATTGCAAACATCCAACATGTGTACATAACAGAATTATCAATGATTTCACAATCTCTTTGGGAGTTCGAAAAGAAAGACCAAACAGGATCTAAATATAAAGGTTTGCAGTTCAATAGTATGGTCCAGCTACTTTTAATTAATTTCAAAGGAATTAACGATAGATTTCACCAACAAATAACTTGCATTCTAAGATAATATGTAAGTCTCATCAAGGGGATGCATAAGCCTATTCAAGTAGATCTCATTGACATACCAGCTCAAGGTGATGAATGCTTGAAAAAGCTTCTGATAGTCTCTTTTGCAAATCATCTTCCTTCTTCCTTTCATATTCGGAGTTCTCCATTTCATTACCCCTCTCACCAACTTCTCGATACAAACCTACCAAATAGGATTGGAGAATTACATCAGTTTTCAAGTTAATAGTAATAAGGAGAAAGTCTTCCTTAAATTATAAGTAAAAGATATCTCCATATAATAACAATTCTATGATCATCTCTTAGAAAACGGCTATCATGGTAATAAAGTTTAATTATCTTTTATGCCTTTTCTCTATATATACCTGGTTCATGGTTACCAAGGAAACTGAGCCACTCAATATAAGAAGGGCTCTTGCATTTACCTGTTAAAACAGAAAGTACCCAAATCTGAGTTGGAATATCATAGAGTGTCTTCGCCAATGTCAAGGATGACTTCAAAATTTCTCTAGCTTGCACAGTGTCATGTAGCTGAAGAGCTAATGTACCCAGAATCGTCAAGAACTGAGAAACAAGTTGAATGTTTCCCAACTGCTGATGTGCAATTTTCAATCCACTGGCAAGACGAATTCTGCATAATATTCATATATAGAATCAGTTAATCACTGCTTAGGTAGTTGTCTTGCTCAAAACCACCTAGGTGGTCACCTGTAAAAAGAAATACTCCATACAAGTCGAATGTGCCATCTAACAAAGTTGTTGCAAAGTTCAGAAGCAAAAGAAATAAAAAATTTATAAAGAAACACTAGTGCATCATATTGATAATCACCACAAACTTATGGTGAAAAGGAAAAATCAGCAATGAACACATTTATGTGTTAAGTATCTCATTTACTTCATAGGACTGTCAGCAAATACAAATTCAACTGGTGTGGAGATCCCCACCTAGCTTCCTGTAGATTATGTTGCCTCATCAACAGAAGTCCATAAGCAAAGACTATGCATGTTTTCTCTCGAACTCCCACATAGGAATCCATAAACTTGTAAACAGGTCCTACCAAATCTAGTGCCTAAACGGAACAAAAGGAGATTCAGTAAATAAATCATGTTAGAAGAAAACACAAAATTTTTCGAAATAATAAGGATTGTTGTTCAAGAAAATTTCACCAGTGAGGATGATTCTGGATCATCAATGCAGATGTAGGAGACAGCAGCATAAACTTGGCACATGGTTTGCATTGATTTGCTCTCAGTTAGCTGAGAATTATCAATATCCAAATAGTTAGATCAGATATTCATAAAATTTAGATCATATAAATGTTATTATCCCTTCAATTAAATAAAGAATTGTTAAATCTATCAACTAATTGAATGGTCAGAAAAATAGTATTGGAACCTTTGTAGCTTCAAGAAAGTGGAAAGCTGCATCATGGAAGCAACCAACAGAATGAGCATACTGCCCCCTAAGCATTTGAATGGTACATTCACACCCTTGTAAGATTGTTGGGTAATGGGAGTACCAATTTATCATTTGCACTAAAGCCTTCAAAAAATCAAAGTAACAAACAGCCATCAATTTTATTGAATGAATGATTATATTTGAGCGTGTTAGCCTAACAAAATTTTCTCATAAGTAAAGGTAGGAGTGTTTAAAATGAAGGTAAATTAAATAGAGAATGATGCTGCCAGAAATTCACCGCTTGAGCTTCAACAAACTCTGACCGTGTAAGTTCTACAGCAACTTTATTTTCCAGAAACTGCATTAGAAGCATCAAATAGAGCCCGGACATCCAAATGGTTGAGTGTTGTAAATCCACCTCTACACAGCAAAGAATTATCTTTCAGGTAAACACTCTAAAACACTAATATTTCCACTATCCACAAAAGCACAAAAATTTCTATCAAGAAGGCATAGATACTGGAATGACCGCTGACTTGATCAGAATCATGACATAAAACTAGATTCAACAAGAAGTTCCTCATAGTGAATTGGATTGGGCTATAGGCCTTAGCTGAACTAAAGTGATTTGGCAACGGTTTAACACCATGCGGCGTAAAACCCAAGCAACTGTGAAACAGGCCCAGCAAGTGTCAGGCTGACTTTTTCAGATGGGATAAAAATTTCAACAACTAAATGTTAGGTGTCCAAACCAAGAATTAATAAGAAATCACACCATAAATATGACAACAGAAAAAGAAAGACATACCGTTTTAAATATTAGGGAAAGAATAACCTAAAATATTAGCAGCATCACCATATAATAAAATTTGGCACTTTTATTTCAATGAGATTCACATAGGTCAAACAAACATCCATAGAAACTTTAATTTAAATGAAAAAGAAAGGACTTGGTGTTTTTGTTCAGAATGGCATAATAAGGGTGTGTCAGAGTAAGTGGCTCCAGAAGGAAGAGTCAATTTTTATCAATATTCAACATAAACTCGATATTATGTAGAAAAGTATGTAGAGCTTTTAACTCATACATGTACCAAAACCTAGCATTATGATCTAGCTAAAACCTAAGGGGCTTCATCAGGATAATAAACCTAAGCAATAAACTATGCAGTTTTATATAAATATGAGATTAGTAAAACCTTCGATTTTGGTAATCAACTAATTTATTTTATAAGGATGCCCCATATAAACCAAAAGTAAGTTTTTGCAAGTTCACAACAGAAGCACTTTAGTAACAACTCAATGAGACTTGCACTCCCTAGACCAGTCATTGCCAAAGCCTTGTGCTCTTGGGATACACCTCTTAGTATCACAAGCACCAAACAGCCGAGATAAAATTCCATAAGATGAAAAAGTTTACCTCTCACACCATCACGGATTCCTAGTTTGAGTAGTTCCTCTGCATGCAAGGAAAACATCAATTTATATTAGACTTTTAGGACAGAGATGCATGTTCTGCTGACCTAATTGAAGATGAGAGTCAATTAAATTACAGATTGCAATTAGAGTTTATCAATCTTTTGAAAGGGGGTGGAAATGCAGAAGATTGTGCATTCCAAGGAGTATTTCAAACTGATATTCTCACCATGAATCAATTGGAGCCCAGATTGTATCCTTCTCCCACACTCCTTAAATACTCCCTTTTGGGCGTCCGAGCTTGACACAACCATGAGATCAACCAAAGCGTAAACAGCCGCCTTTAGGAATCCACTCACCATCCAAGGGTGCAGGTGCCAAAAATTAACTTCTCTCCAAATGATGACCACTCGACCACTGTCTCGAAGCCAGTAGCAAATCTCAACCGCTCCTGCAATTGAACCTGCTTCTCACTCAATGCAAACCTCTCCCTCCTATGCAAATTAGGCTGAGAGAGACTCTGGCTCACAGCATCCAACTCCATCTTCAAATCCTTTACACACTGCACCTTTTGGATATCATCCTTCATGGTCGCATCCAGCTTGTCCACATGCTGAGAAGCAGCCTTGTAGTCGCAGATTCGGAGGAGATAGAAAGCATGCAGCAGCTCAATGTAGTAGAACAAGCCACCACATTTCTGTCTCTGGATTGTTCAACAGGAGAGCAATCAAACTGAATAAATATCTGAACTTTCGGATTTTTAAAGCATAGAATTCAAGGAACATACTAAAAAAATTAATCACTAGAGAAATCATCATAAGTCGAATTCAAAAATTCACCAAGAATGAATTCACACCAGATCGGCAGAAACAGAATCCCAGATAACGTCGCAGCGCTCGACAGCAATAGCAACCGAGCCAGAGTCCTCCCCAGTGGAGAAGCTGCACATGAAGAGAAGAAGCAGCAAAGAAAGCCTGAAGTTCCGGTCTGCGAAGATCCCCAGCAGCAACAAGGCCGGAATCAAGCGCCACGAGCGCAGCAGGGCAGTCGCCCTCCACCGCCAGCACGGAGGCGAGTTGCGCTTGGAGATTACAGGACCAGAGAAGGGCGAAATCGCGAGGAAGCAGAGCGGCGTCGGTGGAGGAATGGAGCAGGTTGAGGGCGCGGACAATGATTTGCTTCTCGTGAGGGATGGCGCCAGTGAGGTGGTAACACTGGGCGAGGAGTGAGTGGGCACGAAGCTTGAGGGGCAGAGCAGACGGGATAGGGTTGAGGAGGAGGTGGGCGCGCTCCAGGTTGGCCTTGGCGTGGTTGAGGTTGTGCGTGCGGTCAAGGAGAAGCGTGGCGAGGCGGAGACGAGAACGGATCTCAGTCATGGGGAGGGAGAGAGGTGCCGCTCTGTAGCAGGGGCCTCAAGGCACTTCACGGCGCGGGCATAGTCGCCGGCGCGCTCCGCCTCCTCGGAGAGGCCCCAGAGGCCCCTCGACAACGGCATCCATGGCCATCAGTGATAGTGATCGAGGTGTTGTTGATCGAGAGAAGAAGAAGAAGAGGAAGAGAAGGTCATGATGATTCGGGGAGTGAAACGTGACTTGTACGACTCTTGTGGACTATTTTTGCTAAGTGGATTTTTATTTTAGTTTTTATTTTTTTTTTAAATGGTAATAATAAGTATTGTATTTGTCATATACTCCTTTATTATTTTTTTATGGTAAATGTGTTTTTATTGAGTAAATTATCTTATCAATTTGGCGGTGTTTGTTGTAAATTTATATTAGGAATCTACGGATACAATTTTTTTTTTTTTTTTTATGTGTTTGAAGATTTAGGATGGGGTTGTGATTCTAATCACTACCACATTTAAATAATAGATATTACATTATATTACATTCTAAATTATAATATATTGTTTGTTATGTGATTAATTAATTGTTGATTGCCAATCTATAATATACACTATTTATGGTTTGATGGTAATATAAATACTTAAAATATTTATATAGATAAAATTTAATAAAAGTAATTATGAGAAATAGTAAATAAGTCAATGATCATTGGGTATATTGATATCAGGTCTTTGCTTAGGTATTTGTGTTACCGAAATTACGGATTTTCTTTTTTTTGTCTACGTTTGTAGTTTATTTATATTTATAAACTAATAATAATAATAATTAAATAAAGATAAAGGTATTTGTTTTTCAAAAAGATCTCATAACCTTTTTGTCAATTATTTTTCCCTTTCAAGCATTTAGAATAACATCTTATCTTTCACTTATTAGGTTAAATTATACATCACTAATTTTTAAAATTACCTTTAAATAAAAAAATCTATTTATAATTCATATTATTTGATATTATATATATATAATTAAGTTTAATGAATAATTCATGGTTTTTAAAAAATAATTGACTATACAATCAACTCTAAACAGAAAATTAATGAATTTTTAAATTAAAAAAATAGAGCATTACATAGTTTTTATATAATACATTAATATGTAGATTATATAGAAGTTATTTTAAAAAGTAACCTAGATTCCTTTTCTCTGGGTTTTTACTCCTCGTGAGCCAGTGATCGCCGTCGCGGCCTGGTCGTGCCCAGCTCCCTCATCGCCTCCCTGTCATCGTCCATTGGACCTCTAGGTAGCCTTTTTTGGTCACTACCCTTCTCCCTTCTTCTTAGCTGCTCTTGCTTCTCATCATCCTCCTTCTCAATAGCTTCTTTTCTAATCAATTCAACTGTGACGCATTAATCCCTAGAAATTTGTAGCTTCTGCAAATTGTGAGGATTTTTGGGGAAGAAAATTCGATTTCGCTAGTTGTTTATGCAATTACATAGGATGCATCTCAATTTTTCATTGCTTGATTCGAATTTTGTTATGCTCTCATGGGATTTCTAGGATTTTCAATTTATGTATATATATATAAGAGAAAAAAACCTAAACTAAGTTAGAAAAGCATCTGTTTTTAATGTGGAAGTTTTAAAATTGCATATGTGCTCCCAAGGCCTTTTTCCATTGTCTTGTTCTGGTTTGTTCTGAAAATTTTGAAGATTTACAACCAAAATCTCCATTTCACACAGTCACAAGTTTACAACCAACAATGGACTTAGTCTAGGGTCTATGTGTTAGAAATCTTAGGTTTATTGGGTTATGTACAAATAACAACTTACAGAACTTATAGGGTTTATGCTCAAGTAATTTGAACATTTTAGTTATTTTGTAATTTTCATTCATTATTTCATATCTACATTTGAAAAATTTTTAGTTTTTCAATTCAACATTAGAGTAAAAACAAGTACATCAGATTGGCAAAATACTTAGATCGAGTATAATTTTTTTGAATGTTTTTAATTAACAAATGCCCACTGTAAAAAATGTAAATTTGGATTTTGCACTGTTTTACATTCTTTTTAAAGTAAGGTTGTTTTACACATTGTTTTAAACTTGAGGGTTTGAGTGAAAGCATACCTTTCATTAGGAACGACAGAGTTGACCTTCTTTATCAATTGCATTCCATAAATATGCTAGCCCATTGATCAGTCAGGAAGGAGAGAAGTAAGAAAGGGGGAGAGGAAGGATGCCACACAGGACCCGGCCCATGACAGGGCTCTTGGTGTTCATGGGTGTGAACCTGGCCTTGGTTTCCACCATCACCCCTGTCTATGATTTCGTCTGCTTTCATCCCTACTGGGAACGAAGGGTATAATATGCTTACCTTTATCCTATAAAATACACGTGTATCAGTGTATGCTGCTCTGCTTTTTTTCTTATATCATGTTTAGAATGCCTGTTGTCAGTCCTGCTTTTAAAGTACTCTGTAACTATGAGTTTTAATCATCCAATAAAATAAACGTCAAGTCTCACTGTGTTTGTCATGACAATTTCTATGTTAATGTGAAAGAAAAAAAGATTTATATGTTGGCATAGCAGCTTGTTTTTATGTACTGATTCCAGTATGAATGTTTATATATTCAAACTTTGCAGTTTTTCAGAAATTCAAGAGTTCTTAGGATCACAGCTTTTTAATAAATGATTATAATTCACCTCTTAGTTGGAAGTTATTACACATTGTAACGAAAAAGATGAGATTATGCCTCCATTAGCTATAGAGGAGAAAAACATTTTCAATCTTTTAATGATGAAATGGTTTTAACCATCATCCCGAACACTTGAATACGAAATAAAGAAGATCTTAAAATGGAGTGTTTGAGTTATATGTTTGTTTCAATAGCCGGATGGTTGCAAGGGCTTGCCACTCCTCAGCCTACACTAGTCAAGTTATGAGAGTAAATATTCTTGTCTGACTGTTTTCCCTCTTCCTAGTCTCTCTTTCCCTAATAAAACAATGATAAGTCATGGGAGGCTACATTCCCATCAGTCTAATGTGGAAAGTCCATCAGGTTGCCACATCTTGATTGAGAAGTTTTGATTAGCAAATTCACTGACGATAACTCATTAATTGAATTACAGCTAGCTTGTGTCTTTTGAGAATTTAACAAGTTATTCCTGTACAAAAGCTTAAAAATTGCCAATATGGTAGATGTCATATTAGACCTAGCATGTGTTAAAAAATCTTTTAGCATGGATTATTTGTGACCCAGTTCTAAGCAAGGAAAAAGCTATGTGATAGAAGATGGTCTGCAACTTTTGAGTGTGCTGAGAATTCAGGTAGATTTCATGTGTCAGTGTTGTGTTTATGGTGTACTCCAGGAGTATGTCTTTTGTATGACATTTTTTCTCATTTGTTAGAAGGCATATTGTGAAGACTATAGATGTGTCTTTTTGCGTTTGTGTGTGTTGAACTAGATGAAATTGTTAACCAAGAAGTTCCTCTTTTGTACCCTAAGGATGAATGATTATTGTCTTGTATAAGTATGGCTTTTTGTATGTGTGGGTGCATGTAAATCCCTGTAATTAACCAGGAATTATACCTAAATAGCATCCACAGCATAGCATGAATATTTGCATCCTTGTATATATATACAGATATAGATATTGATATAGATATCT